>NC_059442.1:6798022-6845522 GCF_905237065.1 Salmo salar
CTCACAACAACACACACACACTCACAACAAACACACACACACACACACACACACACACACACACACACACACACCACAACAACACACACACACACACACTCACAACAACACACACACAAACACACACTCACAACAACACACACACACACACACACTCACAACAACACACACACACACACACACACACACACACACACACACACACACACACACACACACACACACACACACACACACACACACACACACACACACACACACACACACACACACACACACACACACACACACACTTTTTTAAGGCAACAGTGCCACTTCCTGGTGCTATATTTAAAGCAGGAACGGATGATTTTAGGACGTTTTTATTTATATATATTTTATTTAACCTTGTTTTAACTAGGCAATTCAGTTAAGAACAAATTCTTATTTACAATGAAGGCCTACGAAAAGACAAAAGGCCTCCTGCGGGGCCTGGGATTAAAAATACAAATAAATGAAATACAAATATAGGACAAAACACACATCACGACAAGACAGACAATACAACACTACATAAAGAGAGACCTAAGACGACAACATAGCATGGCAGCAACACATGACAACACAGCATGGTAGCAACACAACATGATAGCGGAACAAAACAGGGTACAAACATTGTTGGGTACAGACAACAGCACAAAAGGGCAAGAAGGTAGAGACAACAATACATCACGTGGAACAGCCACAACTGTCAGTAAGTGTGTCCATGATTGAGTTTTTGAATGAAGAGATTAAGATAAAACTGTCCAGGTTGAGTGTTTGTTGCAGATCGTTCCAGTTCCAATAACACACCACAGGTTAATGAGAAAGGTGTTCTTGAAAGGATGCACATAACTCTGCAATGTGGCGGCAAGTACCCTAGTGGTTAGAGCGTTGGACTAGTAACTGAAAGGTTGCAACATCAAATCCCCGAGATGACAAGGTAAATATCTGTCGTTCTAGCCCTGAACAAGGCAGTAAACCCACTGTTATTGAAAATAAGAATTTGTTCTTAAATGACTTGCCTAGTTAAATAAAGGTAAAATCAAAATATATAAATAAATGTGGTTTTGGAGAGAGTCTCTGTGCCTGTATTTAGTTTTCATGCTAGTGAGGGCTGAGAGTCCACTCTCACATAGGTACATGGTTGCAAAGGGCATCAGTGTCTTAACAGTGCGATTTGCCAAGGCAGGATACTCTGAGCGCAGCCCAATCCAGAAATCTGGCAGTGGCTTCTGATTAAATTCAATTTCCGTGAGGCTCTCTTGTTCAGATATCTGTAAGTGGACTGGAGGCTGGGCATGAAAGGGATAACGAATCCAGTTGTTTGTGTCATCTGTTTCGGGAATGTACCTGCGTAATTGCACACCCAGCTCACTCAGGTGCTTCGCTATATCACATTTGACAATGTCCGTAAGCTTGAGTTCATTTGCACACAAAAAATAATACAATGATCAAAGACCTGTGTGTTGTCCTTGTTAATGAAGACAGAGAAGAGCTCCAACTTCTTAATCATAGCCTTAATTTTGTCCCGCACATTGAATATAGTTGCGGAGAGTCCCTGTAATCCTAGATTCAGATCATTCAGACGATAAAAAACATCACCCAGATAGGCCAGTCGTGTGAGAAGAAAATTATGGTTAGTAAAGAAAACTTTAAGCTCATCTCTCAATTTAAAAAAACGTGTCAATACTTTGCCCCTTGATAACCAGCGCACTTCAGTATGTTGTAAAAGCGTTAAATGGTCGCTGCCCATATCATTGCATAGTGCAGAAAATACACGAGAGTTCAGGGGTCTTGCTTTAACAAAGTTAACCATTTTCACTGTAGTGTCCAAAACGTCTTTCAAGCTGTCAGGCATTCCCTTGGCAGCAAGAGCCTCTCGGTGGATGCTGCAGTGTACTCAAGTGGTGTCGGTTTGAACTGCTTGCATGTGCGTTACCACTCCGCTATGTCTCCCTGTCATGGCTTTTGCACCACCAGTTCAGATACCAACATGAGCAGCAACTACGTTTGGCTACATACAGACCGTTAGTGGAATTCCCATGAGAGAGTAACGGTTAATGTGATTGGATGTTAATTATTTGACAAGGCTACCTGTATTTTCACATTGCGTTGTTATTTCACTGAACACTAGATGATTTAATTTAATTTTTGGCAATGAAATTTACATTTACATTTTAGTCATTTAGCAGACGCTCTTATCCAGAGCAACTTACAGTAGTGAATGCACACATTTTTTTTTTCTCCCCGTACTGAGGCTACTCAGCTGTGAAAAAAACCTCACCCAAATGTATAGCCCCGTTGGACAATATAAATGGACTGTTTGAAAACGTGAAGAATAGAAACTTAAAAATATATATTTTTAAATGTGAACTACATTTTTATTTGGGAAGATCAACGTGTATGACGGCATGTTTCAGTTCCGCCAATATCCAACAACTTCACACAGCCATTGAAGAAGTGGGACAACATTCCACAGGCCACAATCAACAGCCTGATCAACTCTATGTAAAGGAGATGTGTCGCGCTGCATGAGGCAAATTATGGTCACACCAGATACTGACTGGTTTTCTGATCCATGCCCTACTTTTTTTTTTTAAGGCATCTGTTGACCAACAGATGCATACATCAACAAATGTGAATTTCCTACGATACTTAGTACGGTTGAATCATTTCCCCATCATTCAAATAATATCAGGCTTTATTTACATACAGTTGAAGTCAGAAGTTTATATACACCTTAGCCAAATACATTTAAACTGAGTTTTTCACAATTCCTGACATTTAATCCTAGTAAAAATTCCCTGTCTTAGGTCAGTTAGAATCACCACTTTATTTTAAGAATGTGAAATGTCAGAATAATAGTAGAGAGAATGATTTATTTCAGCTTGTACTTCTTTCATCACATTCCCAGTGGGTCAGAAGTTTACATACAGTCAATTTGTATTTGGTAGCATTACCTTTAAATTGTTTAACTTGGGTCAAATGTTTCAGGTAGCCTTCCACAAGCTTCCCACAATAAGTTGGGTGAATTTTGGCCCATTTCTCCTGACAGAGCTGGTGTAACTGAGTCAGGTTTGTAGGCCTCCTTGCTCGCACACGCTTTTTCAGTTCTGTCCACAAATGTTCTATAGGATTGAGGTCAGGCCTTTGTGATGGCCACTCCAATACCTTGACTTTGTTGTCCTTAAGCCATTTTGCCACAACTTTGGAAGTATGCTTGGGGTCATTGTCCATTTGGAAGACCCATTTGCGACCAAGCTTTAACTTCCTGACTGATGTCTTGAGATGCTGCTTCAATATATCCACATCATTTTCCTACCTCATGATGCCATCTATTTGTGAAATGTACCAGTCCCTCCTGCAGCAAAGCACCCCCACAACATGATGCTGCCACCCCTGTTCTTCACGGTTGGGATGGTGTTCTTTGGCTTGCAAGCGTCCCCTTTTTTCTCTAAACAATACGATTGTCATTATGGCCAAACAGTTCTATTTTTGTTTCATCAGACCAGATGACATTTCGCCAAAAAGTACGATCCATGTGCAGTTGCAAACCGTAGTCTGGCTTTTTATGTTGGTTTTGGAGCAGTGGCTTCTTCCTTGCTGAGAGGCCTTTCAGGTTATGTCGATATAGTACTCGTATTACTGTGGATATAGATACTTTGTACCTGTTTCCTCCAGCATCTTCACAATGTCCTTTGCTGTTGTTCTGGGATTCATTTTCACTTTTCGCACCAAAGTACGTTCATCTCTAGGAGACAGAACGCATCTCCTTCCTGAGTGGTATGACAGCTGCGTGGTCCCATGGTATTTATACTTGCGTACTATTGTTTGTACAGATGAACGTGGTACCTTCAGGTATTTGCTCCCAAGGATGAACCAGACTTGTGGAGATCTACAAAAACATTTCCGAAGTATTGGCTGATTTCCTTTGATTTTCCCATGATGTCAAGCAAAGAGGCACTGAGTTTGAAGGTAGGCCTTGAAATACATCCACAGGTACACCTCCAATTGACTCAAATGATGTCAATTAGCCTATCAGAAGCTTCTAAAGCCATGACATAATTTTCTGGAATTTTCCAAGCTGTTTAAAGGCACAGTCAACTTAGTGTATGTGAACTTCTGACCCAATGGAATTGTGATACAGTGAATTATAAGTGAAATGATCTGTCTGTAAACAATTGTTGGACAAATGACTTGTGTCATGCACAAAGTAGATGTCCTAACCAACTTGTGAAATCAATAGTTTGTTAACAAGAAATTTGTGGAGTGGTTGAAAAATGAGCTTTAATGACTCCAACCTAAGTGTATGTAAACTTCTGACTTCAACTGTATAACACTATACAAAAGTACATTTTTGACATATCTATATAGTTTTTGAAACCCACAGTATGAATGATCCAGAGTTGCTTTACTTTCCTAAGTGTTGTCCACATTTTGCCTTTTTATTCCCATCTTCTGAGAAAAGATCTTTGTCCTAATGTTCCATCTTCTGAGAAATTATCTTTGTCCTAATGTTCCATCTTCTGAGAAAATATCTTTGTCCTAATGTTCCATCTTCTGAGAAAATATCTTTGTCCTAATGTTCCATCTTAGAGATTATCTTTGTCCTAATGTTCCATCTTCTGAGAAAATATCTTTGTCCTAATTTTCCATCTTCTGAGAAAATATCTTTGTCCTAATATTCTTTCTGCATCTATAACCAGGTTTCCATTCAACCTTTTTATTCCATTCCCATCCTTGGCCTTAGCTATCAGAGACTATTCCCAGCTCTGTGGTAGACATCGAAAGGAATATGTTCTCTATAATAGACACAGAAACAGACAAGGGGGAGGTGTAGGGATGTACATCAAGCATACCATACCTTCTCACAGGAGACCTGAGCTCCAGTTGGATGATGTGGAGGCCAGCTGTGTAGAAATCAGACCACACGCAAGAAACACAGTATCTAAAAATCTGTTTTCGCTTTGTCATTATGGGGTATTGTGATGTCATTATGGGGTATTGTGATGTCATTATGGGGTATTGTAATGTCATTATGGGGTACTGTGTGTAGATTGATGAGGGTAAAAAACTATTTCATCAATTTTAGAATAAGGTTGTAACGTAACAAAATGTGGAAAAAGTCAAGGGGTCTGAATACTTTCCGAATGCACTGCATATACACGATACAAATAGGAGAAGGTCTTGAGAGAAATTGCAAGCCAATACAGGTAACCACAGTTAAAAACAAAGTTGATCGCCAGGAAGCAGATTTCCATTACCTTTATTAACAGGAAGTTGTTTTATGACATTGTGCAAGCAACCTATTGGTCATGACAGTGTTTCCCAACCCTGGTCCTCCAACACTACACATTGTTGTTCTAGCCCTACACCTCATTGAGGCAAGGTAGCCTAGTGGTTAGAGCATTGGACTAGTAACCAAAAGGTTGCAAGATTGAATCCCTGAGCTGACAAGGTAAAAATCTCTCGTTCTGCCCCTGAACAAGGCAGTTAACCCACTGTTCCTAGGCCGTCATTGTAAATAAGAATTTGTTCTTAACTGACTTGCCTAGTTAAATAAAGGTTAAATTAAACAATTTAAATTGAGGACTTGATGATTAGTTGAATCAGGTGTGCTTATTGAGGGTTACAATAAGAATGTGTACTATAGGAATGCTGCCACTCTGTGGCTCGTTGGACACGCCCATCCCTACTAACCCCACCTCCATGTCAAGAGTACCAAAACATGGAGGAGAGAAAAGATGATTTGAAGGTGGAATACGATTGTCATTGCAAGGACAAAAGCGAAAACAAGTTATTTGATCAAATCAACTTTAAGATTGAATGCAAACATCAACTGAATGCTTTGAAAATCATTTTCAATGTGTTTGAATTTATACATATTTTTCAAACAATTCACTTTTTTGTTTACATATTTTTTTTTTTTTTACATTTCAGTTTCACCATGCATTACTTCACAATTATTTTTTTTCCCATTTCCGTTCTTTTTCTCTTGGGCCAATTATTTTTTTACTCAAATTGGCTCCAAGACTTCTCCCCTGTGTGCATTCTGATGTAGCGTTAGATTACTTGATGTGGTGAAGCATTTCCCACAGTCAGAGCAGCAGTAAGGCTTCTCTCCAGAATGTTTCCGCAGGTGTCTTTCAAGATATGATGGGAATGGGAAACTCTTCCCGCAGTCAGAGCAGGAGTAAGGCTTCTCCCCTGTGTGAGTTCTCCGATGAGAGGTTAGATGACTTGATGTTGTGAAGCATTTCCCACAGTCAGAGCAGGAGTACGGTTTCTCTCCAGAATGTTTCCGCAGGTGTATTTCAAGATATGATGGGAATGGGAAACTCTTCTCACAGTGAGGACAGTGGTGAGGCTTTTCTCCAGTGTGCGTTCGATGGTGCACGTTCAAGCCACTCAGTTGAGAGAAACTCATCCCACAGTCAGAACAGGAATAAGGCTTCTCTCCAGAATGTTTACGTAGGTGTCTTTCAAGATATGATGGGAATGGGAAACTCTCCTCACAGTGAGGACAGCGGTGAGGCTTCTCTCCAGTGTGCGTTCGATGGTGCACGTTCAAGCCACTCAGTTGAGAGAAACTCATCCCACAGTCAGAGCAGGAATAAGGCTTCTCTCCGGAATGTTTACGTAGGTGTCTTTCAAGATATGAAAGGAACGGGAAACTCTTCTTACAGTGAGGACAGTGGTGAGACCTCTTAGCTTTGCTCACTTTCCGATGTTGCTTGACTGAAGCAGGCAATGTCTCAACTTGGTCAAAGGAGATAGGGGTCTTTCCTGTGTGAATGACAGCAGAACAACAGGTGAACAGGTGTAACACAATCATTGCATCAAATTAAAATAAAAGATGTGCCCAATTAAGCAGTACTGAAAATGGATATAGAAAACTCTGCTTTAAGTGTATGGAGATATTTGTACCTTTTTATTTTATTCTACCTAGGTTCATCTGCTTTATTTTTTATTTTATTTATCCTTTATTTAACTAGGTAAGTCAGTAAAGAACAAATTCTTATTTACAATGACGGCCAACCTGGGAACAGCGGGTTAATCGCCTTGTTCATCAGTGGCAGAACGACAGATTTTTTTTACCTTGTCAGCTCATGGATTCGATCCAGCAACCTTTCGGTTACTGGCCAAACACTCTAACCACTAGGCTACCTGCTGCCCAGTATGGAGATCCATGGTGGAGCTACCTAGGTTTCTCTGCTTTAAGTGTATGGAGATCCATGGTAGGTTTCTCTGCTTTAAGTGTATTGAGATCCATGGTAGGTTTCTCTGCTTTAAGTGCATGGAGATCCATGGTAGGTTTCTCTGCTTAAAGTGCATGGAGATCCATGGTAGGTTTCTCTGCTTTAAGTGCATGGAGATCCATGGTAGGTTTCTCTGCTTTAAGTGTATGGAGATCCATGGTAGGTTTCTCTGCTTAAAGTGCATGGAGATCCATGGTAGGTTTCTCTGCTTTAAGTGCATGGAGATCCATGGTAGGTTTCTCTGCTTTAAGTGCATGGAGATCCATGGTAGGTTTCTCTGCTTTAAGTGCATGGAGATCCATGGTAGGTTTCTCTGCTTTAAGTGCATGGAGATCCATGGTAGGTTTCTCTGCTTTAAGTGCATGGAGATCCATGGTAGGTTTCTCTGCTTTAAGTGCATGGAGATCCATGGTAGGTTTCTCTGCTTTAAGTGCATGGAGATCCATGGTAGGTTTCTCTGCTTTAAGTGTATTGAGATCCATGGTAGGTTTCTCTGCTTTAAGTGCATGGAGATCCATGGTAGGTTTCTCTGCTTAAAGTGCATGGAGATCCATGGTAGGTTTCTCTGCTTAAAGTGCATGGAGATCCATGGTAGGTTTCTCTGCTTTAAGTGCATGGAGATCCATGGTAGGTTTCTCTGCTTTAAGTGTATGGAGATCCATGGTAGGTTTCTCTGCTTAAAGTGCATGGAGATCCATGGTAGGTTTCTCTGCTTTAAGTGCATGGAGATCCATGGTAGGTTTCTCTGCTTTAAGTGTATGGAGATCCATGGTAGGTTTCTCTGCTTTAAGTGTATGGAGATCCATGGTAGGTTTCTCTGCTTTAAGTGCATGGAGATCCATGGTAGGTTTCTCTGCTTTAAGTGCATGGAGATCCATGGTAGGTTTCTCTGCTTTAAGTGCATGGAGATCCATGGTAGGTTTCTCTGCTTTAAGTGTATGGAGATCCATGGTAGGTTTCTCTGCTTTAAGTGCATGGAGATCCATGGTAGGTTTCTCTGCTTTAAGTGCATGGAGATCCATGGTAGGTTTCTCTGCTTTAAGTGCATGGAGATCCATGGTAGGTTTCTCTGCTTTAAGTGCATGGAGATCCATGGTAGGTTTCTCTGCTTTAAGTGCATGGAGATCCATGGTAGGTTTCTCTGCTTTAAGTGCATGGAGATCCATGGTAGGTTTCTCTGCTTTAAGTGTATGGAGATCCATGGTAGGTTTCTCTGCTTTAAGTGCATGGAGATCCATGGTAGGTTTCTCTGCTTTAAGTGCATGGAGATCCATGGTAGGTTTCTCTGCTTTAAGTGCATGGAGATCCATGGTAGGTTTCTCTGCTTTAAGTGTATGGAGATCCATGGTAGGTTTCTCTGCTTTAAGTGCATGGAGATCCATGGTAGGTTTCTCTGCTTTAAGTGCATGGAGATCCATGGTAGGTTTCTCTGCTTTAAGTGCATGGAGATCCATGGTAGGTTTCTCTGCTTTAAGTGCATGGAGATCCATGGTAGGTTTCTCTGCTTTAAGTGCATGGAGATCCATGGTAGGTTTCTCTGCTTTAAGTGCATGGAGATCCATGGTAGGTTTCTCTGCTTTAAGTGCATGGAGATCCATGGTAGGTTTCTCTGCTTTAAGTGCATGGAGATCCATGGTAGGTTTCTCTGCTTTAAGTGTATGGAGATCCATGGTAGGTTTCTCTGCTTTAAGTGCATGGAGATCCATGGTAGGTTTCTCTGCTTTAAGTGTATGGAGATCCATGGTAGGTTTCTCTGCTTTAAGTGCATGGAGATCCATGGTAGGTTTCTCTGCTTTAAGTGCATGGAGATCCATGGTAGGTTTCTCTGCTTTAAGTGTATGGAGATCCATGGTAGGTTTCTCTGCTTTAAGTGCATGGAGATCCATGGTAGGTTTCTCTGCTTAAAGTGCATGGAGATCCATGGTAGGTTTCTCTGCTTTAAGTGCATGGAGATCCATGGTAGGTTTCTCTGCTTGGAACTATAATGCTACATTTCCCTTTTCTTCTTTTTTAAGGATAATGACACTATGACACAGTATATGATACATGCCATTTGCGTCACTACAGACCCTGGTTCGATTCCGGGCTGTATCACAACCGGACGTGATCGGGAGTCCCATAGGGCAGCGCACAATTGACCCCAGCGTTGTCCGGGTTTTGCCGGGGTAGGCCGTCATTGTAAATAAGAATGTGTTTTTAACTGACTTGCCTAGTTAAATAAAATAAGACATTTTTTGCAGACGCTTTTATCCAAAGCCACTTAGTCATGCGTGCATATGTAACAGGGTTAATTATGTTTCCACTTGCCACTGCAGAAATGTGTATTTAATGGCTATGTATTATAACTGGTTGGTGAAAGTTAGATGTCAATAAGGTGTAATGTCATTGACCATACTTGAAGATAGGGGGAAATCACGAAGGTATTCCCAGTCTGATATGGACATGCAAGCGGTAGATCACGTTCTGAAATTATGTATTCTATTTACAATGTGTACGAGTTCTACTACCACTGGTGAGCGCCTTTAAACGGAGATGAATCAACTCTTTTTTTAAATTTTCTTAATACTCTGACAGGCCTAAAAATACAACTTTAAAACCTGCTTTTACCATGATCAACAGATTCACCAATGTCTTCCTTCTCCTCTTTGTTAATGATGACATTCAGCCCCAGTGTTTGACTGCTGTCTGCCGTCTTCACTGACGCCATCTCTGGACTCTCTTCTGTGTGAATGTGAACAGAAGACCATGTCAAAAGCTGCAATATACATACCATCAAAACTATAGTATTGAAACTAGTCAACTTGCAGGGGATAAAAAAAAATATATATATATATACAAAAATCATGTCATAAAGTGGCAGGCAAACAACTAAATAACCCAAGTATGTCCTTTCATCTGCCGTGCTCAAGCCACAACAGCAAATGAAAAATAGGATTGTGTCTTAAAAATAATAATGTAATCAATCTGTCCGACTAAAAGTTAAGTATGAAAACCAGCAGACACTGTTGCTCTCGGACTAGAAAACCTGCTCTCCTACCTGGGTAATCATCACATTCCCAAATCTTCACTTCCTCCTCTTTATCTTTCGTGATGACATTGAGCAGGAGTGTTTGACTGCTGTCTTTCACTGATGCCATCTCTCCTGTGATGCACACAACCTGTAAAATCAAAAAAAAGTCTGCATGAAATGCAGGACTGTTATGTAATTTGATGGCTTCTCCCCCCCAATCCCCCCTTCCCCAAAACATGTGTAAAAAATTGTACTATAAATTGTGTCTTCCTGTATTATGCTGATGCTAAAATGTTTATTCTATTCTACTGAGCCGTTTATGTTGTTATTCTGATCTTTAATTATTTATTTCTTGTTACATTGTCCAGAAGGAACCTACAAGCAAGCAAGCCTTGTATGGTGTATACCATGTGTATCCTATACATACGACCAATACAACTTTAAACTGTCCCTTGCTTAAAAAAATAAATCCCTTATTTTCCGATGTATTCAATTGTTGCTACGGAAACATAGTTCCCTATCCCGGGCTGGCTAAGCTACTAAATAAAGTCTAAAATTGTAAGGTGCATGTAGCTGGCTAACGTTAGCTATTTGGGTTTTTATCTAGCCCAGTAATGGACTAAAGGAGCCTGACTTTACTCTTTAAGCTGTATGCTTCCCAGGTGAAACAATTGGCACATATATCCAGTCCAGTCTTCCCTGTGGCTCAGTTGGTAGAGCATGGTGTTTGCAACGCCAGCATGGTGTGGGTTCGATTCCCACGGGGGGCCAGTACAATAAAACTAACAAAAAAATTTATGAAATGTGTGCATTCACTACTGTAAGTCGCTCTGGATAAGAGCGTCTGCTAAATGACTCAAATGTAAATGTCAAATGATATATTACTACAACATTCGGTGATGTTGTTGTTCGTTTTGGTCTTTGGCTGTTCGTGCCCACACATTTTGTTTGTTTGTTGTTGAGGCAAGTCAAAGTTCAGTAGCTGAAGGATACACCCCTTTGTCAGTGATTGGTCAACAGTACCACTCCTAGTAGGAGTGGGAAAATTAAGTGTTGGTTGTCATTCAAGGAGAGAGGACTAGTTTCCATGCAATTTTTTTCACTTGAGAAATACTGCACCAAACATCTTAGGTAGATGTAAAATTGCGTGACTAATACCTCTTCGGCAAAGCTGTCAGAATTAATGACAGATTCCTTGATTTATCGTTGATTAATTAAGACTATTTTGAGGAAGTGTTTCTGGCTATGCTGTTGCTACGGTGGCTCAACAGGGACAAACAGTAATATTGCCGCTTTTTTCAAGTTTTTCAAGCAAAGGTCATTAGAGAGTATGTGAGCAGACGATCGCTTCTCTTAGCCGAGTTCTGCTAGGAGCAAACTGAACCTGTATGCGGACACCTTCATAGTCCAATGACCTTACATGCTCTCTTTAGAGGCGAAATGGCACTGGCAGCCAAAACAGCCAAATACTCCATCTAAACTTGAATAAATTCCCAATTGCGGTACGGTTTTAGAAACACAAGGCCCTCTACTTTCATATCACATCAAAATAATTTCACAAATGCAAAATATACACTTACTTACCGTATGGGTTTTAACACAGTGGCAGCCGAAAGTATATATATATATATATATATATATATATATATATATATATATATATATATATTTTTTTTTGGTCTACATGAGTTTATTATGGATAAGAGCAGAAATATTTTTTATTGTTGTCAAAAGGCAGTAAACCATCAAAATACCGTGTCACCAGAATAAGACCCTTGACGTTTATTGGAAAGGTGCATCAAGCTCATACCGTGTACTTCCACCACCCTGTGAAATTCATCATCATTGATTTAATTTGTAGCCTAATAAACTGGATGGTCTGCGGATCTAGTGGTAGGACCCACACGTCATCACCTGACTCAAAGTTCACTCTGATATGATACTTCCCACATAATTACATTTTACTGACACAAAAATAAACCCCACCATGTCGAACGAACTAATTATCTATTGCCATTTATAAAATTGTACCGAAACGTTCAGTTTCGATAACAGCTGTAGCGTTTGTGATTTTCTTTTATACACTACGACTTTATATTAAAAACAGTGGATGGAAACGCGGTTACTGAGAAGATACTATCGTCAATAGGCGCTAAAGGTAGTTAGCGTCAATATGAATGGGTTATGTTTTAGCCAATAGATTTCGCTGGTTTAACTACAAAATATTTGATTTAGCTAGTTACCTAGCTACATATTTTACTTACTTGTGAGCTACAAAAAGTATGTTGTGGCATTGTTTACTTTAGCTAGTTAAGAGTTGAGTATCATTAGCTACCGCTAGGCTAGCTAGGCTATGCCTGGCCATTTGCCTTTCCAACAGACCCCTTCAAATGAGGGGGGATTCTTACCTGAAAGCCTTGTTTTGGTAGCTAAAGCGAAATCATAAATTCTTTTTGTGAAGTTATTTGTTCATTGTTTGATGAGTAGTGTTATTTATGCCTTGACATCGCTTCCAAAAAAAAAAAGATTCAAAACAAACGCAATGTCAACTTCCGCATTTTCTTCTTCGACAGACTAGGCCTGTTGTCAAGCTACACAAATGTAGACGTCCGCCACCTGTTGTGCGGGAGTGTGAATCACATGCGTGATATAATAATTGTGCAATATTGAATTCTACTCATTCGCAAACCAAACAACAACACACACACCAGAAGGGGCAATATAAATGGAACGGAGTCAAACGTGGTTTCCATCTGTTTGATGTGTTTTTGATACCCTTCCATTTATTCCATTCCAGCCATTACAATGAGCCCGTCCTCCTATAGCTCATCCCACCAGCCTCCACTGACACACACACATAAAATAGCCATAGTTTAGCATTTCTGACCATCAAGTTCTCTAAATGAACAAAGATTATTAGCCTGTCCATCAAAGATGTTCGAAACCATAATTTGAGTTGAAAATGTGCCAAATTTATTGGAGTATTTTTATTCGGTACATGGAAATGTAACTGCAAAAGGCATGTGCACTACGTCAACACACGCAGCCTTTTATCTGCAACGAGTCAATTTGATAGAAACACATCTCTGGAGGGAAAATTAGCATATAGTTTTGGGGATTTTAGAATATTCTCATGAAAATCTGTCTCCAATTGGATGGAAACCGAGCTACTGTTCTGTGAATCAAGGTAAACCGACTCAATCTTGCTAGATGTTGATTTAAGAGATGAACTCATCACCTAGATTGTTCTACCATTGTACCACAGATAGAACAATGAGACAGATAATTAACTGGGTGTATAAATGTGAAGCATCCGGTTGGCATATTTGGTAGTGAGAGGAAGGCCAGTGGCCAGCAGTGGGAGAAAATTGAACGAGATGGATTTTGGCCGATATTCAACTCATTTTCTCATCAATGAAACATTTGATCTCCATACAATTTTCTGTTTCCAAAACTAAAATCTGTAACAGAGTGCACAACATTTGGCAGACTTACCTAGTTGTTTATGGATATAACTTTATTTAGGACGAGTGCACTAGATAGTGGGTGTTTTCCTAATGAACGTTATTCAGTAAGGGAAAAATGGTCTTCATCTTCTTTTTGACGGTAGCTAACTAGCTTGTCCCAAGTAGATATCTAGCTGGCTGGCTAATTCACAACTCACAAAAAAACGTACTTGGTTTAAATAGCTACAAGTTGATTTCTTTGCAAGTTTTCCCACTACGAGTACTCCTTCTGTGAATCAATTTTTTTTCACGATAAGAAACATATGTCATCAATAAATACCTTGTTTACTGTAAAATGTTGTCTTGTTATTTTGTTTAGGGGCAGGAGAAGCTATATAACGAATGATTATGCAAAGCTAATTTCCCCCTTGATTATGAAATTGTTGAGCTGGAATCTCATGTGTTTGTTGTCAAAGATACTGATAACGACTGCTATTATTACAAAGATGAGGAGGCTATGTGCTGCAATACTGTCCGGAGGAAAATCCTTGTTCTAGTTTCCAGCAGGTATGTAATACATAATGAGACGATGCATTTGGAGTAATTAAGGCATGGTGAGGTACACGTCGTTATCAGTAGTGGGCTGTATCCATGACTACCCATGCAATCAATCACCAAAGCAATGACATTTTACGTCATTTAGCAGACGCTCTTATCCAGAGCGACTTACAGTAGCGAATGCATATATTTCATAGATTTTTTTCTTCTCCGTACTGGTCCCCCGTGGGAATCGAACCCACAACCCTGGCGTTGCAAACAACTCTACCAACTGAGCCACACGGGATGACCACTAGCATGATGTATCAAACATGCTAGCTACCAGCAATGAAACAAATCTATAGCTGGGTTTAACACATCTGGCATGAAGCAGCATGGCTAGTTAACGTTAGTTTACCAATGTGTCCAGCCATAATACATCCAAGGGTATGTGCTGCACAATCAATAGAAGCCAATCATTTGTGACGCTGGGTCATTTCAAGGTAATTTATCGAGCTGTAACTCTTAATAAATGATGGTAGATGTCTGTAAAACATTGTATAGGAGACTACTTGTGTTCTGTTGCCCTATGATCGGATAAAGTCAGAATACCACAAAATATAGTCTACTATAAATTATATGCATCTTCAGAAAATAGACCAAACTCAAAAGGTTGTAGATGTATTAATTGCCTGTTTAACATGGTGAAAAATATAGAACATATCAAAACCATGAAAGTAGAGCATTTGATTACATTGTGCATGTATCCCCTCAATAGGATAATGGAACTAAACAGAAAGATATACACCAGGTGTAGCATTAGAGCAGAGCTTCAACACATCAGGTTTCAGAGGGCAGCAACTGAACATGTTTCATAGGATAAAGTGTGGGTCTTTATTCTGTTTCATAGGACAGGACAAAGTGTGGGTCTTTATTCTGATGTTTCATAGGACAGGATAAAGTGTGGGTCTTTATTCTGTTTCATAGGATAAAGTGTGGGTCTTTATTCTGATGTTTCATAGGATAAAGTGTGGGTCTTTATTCTGATGTTTCATAGGACAGGATAAAGTGTGGGTCTTTATTCTGTTTCATAGGACAGGATAAAGTGTGGGTCATTATTGTGATGTTTCGTAGGACAGGATAAAGTGTGGGTCTTTATGGATAAGGTGTGGGTCTTTATTCTAATGTTTCATAGGATAAAGTGTGGGTCTTTATTCTGTTTCATAGGACAGGATAAAGTGTGGGTCTTCATTCTATATGTTCTCTGTTATTGGGGGTGTTGCTAATCAGGCGATGGTTGTTATGGTGGTGTCTCACAGAGAGGAATGTGTCGGTTTTGATTGAAGCGAAGGAGTGTGACGTAGACCCCAAAAGTCTGCTGTCTACAGGGATGGAGTCCATCATATACACTAACTATAGCAGGACACGATCAGTAAGAATGTAAGGTCCTCCTTTGGGTACTGGTCACAGGAGTAGCAAGAAAGGCTGCCTTCTGGAGTCTATGTCACGCTCCTCTCACTGCATCACAGTTGAAGACCACACTGACGGGGCCCACTGCATCACAGTTGAAGACCACACTGACGGGGCCCACTGCATCACAGTTGAAGACCACACTGACGGGGCCCACTGCATCACAGTTGAAGACCACACTGACGGGGCCCACTGCATCACAGTTGAAGACCACACTGACGGGGCCCACTGCATCACAGTTGAAGACCACACTGACGGGGCCCACTGCATCACAGTTGAAGACCACACTGACGGGGCCCACTGCATCACAGTTGAAGACCACACTGATCCCCTTCATCTTTGTTGTTCCTCACTACGTCAAATTAGAGTGGAATAACTCTTCAAGAGACATGGGACGAATGTAGATTCAAAGATTATATAATTACAATTAAATTGAAAAAATTTAAAATTACTATAAAAATGGACTAATGTCATTCCTTTTAATTCACCAAATCAGAGATGAAATCCTGGTGTTGTTTTACAAGATGGACAAAAGGCACCCAATCAGGATGGTACCAAAGCTGATGGACAAACACATTCATTTGTCACCCTTCACAAACATGGGAGTGAAGCTGGCAACACAGGTGTTTGTTAGATACACTGTCTCTGCAGGTAAAGAAACACATTAAAATAAATATCAGCAAATATCGACAAGAAATGTACAAATTCATACGTTCAAGACACTAACTTGTTAATGCTTGAAAATACTGTACTACCACACTACTATACAAATATTAATAACTGAAGATGGAACATCATGTAGTAAAAATTATGTATTAGTACTAATGGATGCTTTACTTACTCAAGGGATGCAAATTATGATGCAGCTAGGCTAAAAGCCTAAGGAGGGCAAACTGATGCCGCTAGGCTAGCTGCCTAAGAAGGGCAAACTGTGATGCTGCTAGACTAACTGCCTAAGGAGGGCAAACTGTGATGCAGCTAGGCTAACTGCCTAAGGAGGGCAAACTGTGATGCAGCTAGGCTAACTGCCTAAGGAGGGCAAACTGATGCCGCTAGGCTAGCTGCCTAAGGAGGGCAATGTTTCACAATTTTTATGAAATTCACTGAGGAAAGTCCTCCTCTGAGGAGCCTCCACTGATTGGGCAGGCATAATCTACTGACAATGAACACAATTGCATTTTATTGATGGCAATTTGAATGCACAGAGATACTGTGACGAGATCCATCACCTCATGTTTCAACATGATAATGCACAGCCGCCATGTTGTAAGGATCGGTACACAATTTCTGGAAACTGAAAATGTCCTTGTTCTTCCATGGGCTGCGTGGTCACCGATTGAGCATGTTTGGGATGCTCTGGATCTACGTGTATGGCGGTGTGTTCCAGTTCCTGACAATATCCAGAAACTTCTCACAGCCATTGAAGAGGAGCGGGACAACATTCCACAGGCCACAATCAACAGCCTGATCAACTCTATGTAAAGGAGATGTGTCGCGCTGCATGAGGCAAATGGTGGTCACACCAGATACTGACTGGTTTTCTGATCCACGGCCCTACTTTTTTTTTTTCTTAAGGTATCTGTGACCAACAGATGCATATCTGTATTCCCAGTCATGTGAAATCCATAGATTAGAGCCTAATGAATTTATTTAAATTGACTGATTTCCTTATATGAACTGTACCTCAGCAAAATCTTTGAAATTGTTATATGTTGCGTTTTATTTTTGTTCAGTGTAGTTGGGTGGGAACTAAACCAGTTCTTCCATTTCCCCCAGTAAGCTCCTGCCTTCTTTTGGTTCATCTGAGGATCATCATAAGATGATCAAACGGAATAAAATGAGTTATTTCACATGTAAAGTTTGTCAACCCCAGTAAATAAACATTAAAAAAAAAAACATGACAACATTCTCAGGTTATTTATTTGGGTAGTCCCCCCCCCCCCCGATAGAGAAATATTGTGTCCTGATGTCCAACACACAAACTAACATTGAAACAACATTTACCGGACACCACAGTGGAGGCCTGAGGGGGAAGCATCACATTGTCCCTAACCGCTGTTCTAGGGTCAGGTATATTTCCATAATGGTTGGGGTTACGGTTATCCCACTGGGCACAAACTAATTAAAAAATAATAATAATAAAAAATCAACATTGTTTTAACAAAAACATTCAATGTGATGATGCTGAATCAACGACGTGGAAAGCGGATTGGATTTGCAAAAAGTCAACAACAAAAAGGAATTCTGGAACGTTTCCACCCCCCAAACTTATTCCAACACAGTTCACACTTTTGTTGATTTCAAGTTAGGTAAACTCAATTACTACTTTAAATCAAAAGACATTGAACTGATGTTTATACCCAGAGGGATCTGACTCTAGTTCTGTGGTTGGGAGGGAGCCCTTGGAGTAAAAGAGGATGCTAACTATTGTTAGCAATGCTACAGTTGGTCCTTCCTCCATGAGAGGACCGGAGAGACTCTAAGGTATCTATGACAACCACATATCACAGCCCTATTAAAAGTACAAATGTTCCTCAATAAAAGTCACTATCAGCAAAGTCAGTACTAGTAAGAAAAGGTATGTTGCAGTGGAGGCTGTTGAGGGGAGGATGGCTCATCATAATGACTGGAATGGAGTCAATGGAACGGCATCAGACACGAATGGTTTTCATGTGTTTGACACCATTCCATTCCAGCCATTATACTCCATTCCAGTCATTATGATGAGCCGTCCTCCCCTCAGTGGCCTCCACTGTTATGTTGTATTGCATTTGTTACCTGTATGGTTGTATGATCTTCTCTCCGTAGCTCATGGCTCCGTCCCAGTCCTGCATGTACAGACAGATTCCCATGGCCTGGTACATCATGTGAAGCATGTACACGTTAGTGTCTGCAAATACAGAGCTCATCTTCTCCTGGCTCAACTCGCAGATCTCCAGCAGGTCACTAGGGGGTGCTGTAGAGTAAAGGACTCAACACAACACAGCTTGACCAAGGCCTCGTTAAAAAAAACAAAAAACAAGACCCTCAAATTCAAATGTTGACCTGGAAGCCAAGTTCCACTGCTTTATTTTTTGTATCCTTCCCCTCTAATAGCCCCTAGCCCCTTCCCCCAATAGTCCCTGTTGGGAGAAACAGAATTTGGCTATGGACTAATGTTCATAACATTGGCAGTGCAGAAGTGATCAGAAGTGATTTGTGGGTAAAAGGGCAGAAGCTATTGAAGGTCCATTCATAAGGTAGGTTGCTGAGTGTCACTGGACACAAGACACGACATGTCACCTACAGCACAGGAATAGAATACGTAACATTTCTACAGCGCACCACACGCCCCTGCTGTCAATCAAACCTCCCACACTGTATCCAGCCAAAACATTAGTCTGCTTGTGATCTTTCATATCCATTTCATTGGCTTGTCTTTTTTTTACCGATCCTTGTGCTTCTTGTCTATTGATTTCTTTGCTGTTCTACTTTACACTGTTAAGGAATCACTTAACTTTATTAACTTTACATTGGCTAGTCAGCATTTCATTGTACAATTAAGAACCGCTGTATATTGTAAACTTGGATTTGACGGGGAGACTGAGAAGGTGTGTGAAAGAGAGGAGGAGGTAGAGAAAGTGACAGTGAGTGAATGTGAAAGGGGGGACAGACAGTACCGGTCAAAAGTTTTAGAACACCTCATTCAAGGGGTTTTCTTTATTTTTTACTATTTTCTACATTGTAGAATAAAAGTGAAGACATCACAACTATGAGATAACACATATGGAATCATGTAGTAACCAAAAAATGGTTAAACAAATCAAATATTTTATATTTGAGATTCTTCACATAGCCACCCTTTACCCTTTATGACAGCTTTGCACACTCTTGGCATTCTCTCAACCAGCTTCATGAGGTAGTCACCTGGAATGCATTTCAATTATCAGGTGAGCCTTCTTAAAAGTTAATTTGTGGAATTTCTTTCCTTCTTAATGAGTTTGAGCCAATCAGTTGTGTTTTTTTTAAGCTACTTCATTAACCGGAGGTGATAAAGCGCGAGAGAGAGAGAGGCTCTAGCAGGCCCCTTTGACTGCATCAAACTAGGAGAAGCTAGTTAAGATAGATAACGTTAGCTTGCTAGGCTAATTAAGGCTGCAGATCATGAGCTTCCTCATCCTACAGACAACAATAACTCCATTCAGAATATCAAGTACGAGCCTACTTAGACTATCTTCTCTAACTTTTAATTCCATAATTTTAATTCCATCTTCCATTGATTAGATATCTCCTAACTTTTTCTTGAAGGTTCTCCAATCTCCATAGAGGAACTCTGGAGCTCTGTCAGAGTGACCATCGGGTTCTTGGTCACCTCCCTGACCACGGCCCTTCTCCCCCGATTGCTCAGTTTGGCCGGGCGGCCAGCTCTCGGGAAGAGTCTTGGTGGTTCCAAACTTCTTCCATTTAAGAATGATGGAGGCTACTGTGTTCTTGGGGACCTTCAATGCTGCAGAAATTTATTGGTACCCTTCCCCAGATCTGTTCCTCGACACAATCCTGTCTCGGAGCTCTAAGGACAATTCCTTCGACCTCATGGCTTGGTTTTTGCACTGACATGCACTGTCAACTGTGGGACCTTATATAGACAGGTGTGTGCCTTTCCAAATCATGTCCAATCAATTGAATTTACCACAAGTGGACTCCATTGTAACAAAATGTGGAAAAAGTCAAGGGGTCTGAATACTTTCCAAATGCACTGTACACACACACACACACACACACACACACACACACACACACACACACACACACACACACACACACACACACACACACAACGACTGACCTGTTTCATGATGATCCTGGCCACCAGTCTGACGGTCTCTGAGGGACATCAGTTCTCCCCATAGGAACACATGGCTGTACACTCCAACTTGTGCATAGGCCAATCCCCCTTTTATTGTTTGTGTAAAGAGACAGAATATTTTAGAGATATGTTTTACTCATGGACACAGAACACAATAAGTCCACAGGCTGGGAGTTCCCAAGGAGATGTTTGACAACTACTGGTCTAACCCAGTGGTTCCGCTAGCTCACTGGTCTAACCCAGTGGTTCCGCTAGCTCACTGGTCTAACCCAGTGGTTCCGCTAGCTCACTGGTCTAACCCAGTGGTTCCGCTAGCCCACTGGTCTAACCCAGTGGTTCCGCTAGCTCACTGGTCTAACCCAGTGGTTCCGCTAGCCCACTGGTCTAACCCAGTGGTTCCGCTAGCCCACTGGTCTAACCCAGTGGTTCCGCTAGCTCACTGGTCTAACCCAGTGGTTCCGCTAGCTCAATGCTCTAACCCAGTGGTTCCAATAGCCCACTGGTCTAACCCAGTGGTTCCTCTAGCTCACTAGTCTAACCCAGTGGTTCCTCTAGCTCACTGGTCTAACCCAGTGGTTCCACTAGCTCACTGGTCTAACCCAGTGGTTCCACTAGCTCACTGGTCTAACCCAGTGGTTCCAATAGCCCACTGGTCTAACCCAGTGGTTCCGCTAGCTCACTGGTCTAACCCAGTGGTTCCGCTAGCTCACTGGTCTAACCCAGTGGTTCCAATAGCCCACTGGTCTAACCCAGTGGTTCCACTAGCTCACTGGTCTAACCCAGTGGTTCCACTAGCTCACTGGTCTAACCCAGTGGTTCCAATAGCCCACTGGTCTAACCCAGTGGTTCCTCTAGCTCACTAGTCTAACCCAGTGGTTCCTCTAGCTCACTGGTCTAACCCAGTGGTTCCACTAGCTCACTGGTCTAACCCAGTGGTTCCACTAGCTCACTGGTCTAACCCAGTGGTTCCACTAGCTCACTGCTCTAACCCAGTGGTTCCGCTAGCTCACTGGTCTAACCCAGTGGTTCCACTAGCTCACTGCTCTAACCCAGTGGTTCCAATAGCCCACTGGTCTAACCCAGTGGTTCCTCTAGCTCACTAGTCTAACCCAGTGGTTCCTCTAGCTCACTGGTCTAACCCAGTGGTTCCAATAGCTCACTGGTCTAACCCAGTGGTTCCACTAGCTCACTGGTCTAACCCAGTGGTTCGACTAGAGTGGTGCAGAGTTACACTGGGGAAGGGGTGCAGAGTTACACTGGGGGAGTGGACTCTAGTAGTAGTCTCCTCTCCTAGCTGGTCTCTAGTAGTAGTCTCCTCTCCTCTCCTAGCTGTTCTCTAGTAGTAGTCTCCTCTCCTCTCCTAGCTGGTCTCTAGTAGTAGTCTCCTCTCCTCTCCTAGCTGGTCTCTAGTAGTAGTCTCCTCTCCTAGCTGGTCTCTAGTAGTCTCCTCTCCTAGCTGGTCTCTAGTAGTAGTCTCCTCTCCTAGCTGTTCTCTAGTAGTAGTCTCCTCTCCTCTCCTAGCTGTTCTCTAGTAGTAGTCTCCTCTCCTAGCTGGTCTCTAGTAGTAGTCTCCTCTCCTAGCTGTTCTCTAGTAGTAGTCTCCTCTCCTAGCTGGTCTCTAGTAGTAGTCTCCTCTCCTAGCTGGTCTCTAGTAGTAGTCTCCTCTCCTAGCTGTTCTCTAGTAGTAGTCTCCTCTCCTAGCTGGTCTCTAGTAGTAGTCTCCTCTCCTCTCCTAGCTGGTCTCTAGTAGTAGTCTCCTCTCCTAGCTGTTCTCTAGTAGTAGTCTCCTCTCCTCTAGCTGTTCTCTAGTAGTAGTCTCCTCTCCTAGCTGTTCTCTAGTAGTAGTCTCCTCTCCTAGCTGGTCTCTAGTAGTAGTCTCCTCTCCTAGCTGTTCTCTAGTAGTAGTCTCCTCTCCTAGCTGGTCTCTAGTAGTAGTCTCCTCTCCTAGCTGTTCTCTAGTAGTAGTCTCCTCTCCTAGCTGGTCTCTAGTAGTAGTCTCCTCTCCTAGCTGGTCTCTAGTAGTAGTCTCCTCTCCTAGCTGTTCTCTAGTAGTAGTCTCCTCTCCTAGCTGTTCTCTAGTAGTAGTCTCCTCTCCTAGCTGGTCTCTAGTAGTAGTCTCCTCTCCTCTCCTAGCTGGTCTCTAGTAGTAGTCTCCTCTCCTAGCTGGTCTCTAGTAGTAGTCTCCTCTCCTAGCTGGTCTCTAGTAGTAGTCTCTTCTCCTCTCCTAGCTGGTCTCTAGTAGTAGTCTCCTCTCCTAGCTGTTCTCTAGTAGTAGTCTCCTCTCCTAGCTGGTCTCTAGTAGTAGTCTCCTCTCCTCTCCTAGCTGTTCTCTAGTAGTAGTCTCCTCTCCTAGCTGTTCTCTAGTAGTAGTCTCCTCTCCTCTCCTAGCTGGTCTCTAGTAGTAGTCTCCTCTCCTCTCCTAGCTGTTCTCTAGTAGAAGTCTCCTCTCCTAGCTGTTCTCTAGTAGTAGTCTCCTCTCCTCCCCTAGCTGTTCTCTAGTAGTAGTCTCCTCTCCTAGCTGTTCTCTAGTAGTAGTCTCCTCTCCTAGCTGGTCTGTAGTAGTAGTCTCCTCTCCTAGCTGATCTCTAGTAGTAGTCTCCTCTCCTCTCCTAGCTGGACTCTAGTAGTAGTCTCCTCTCCTAGCTGGTCTCTAGTAGTAGTCTCCTCTCCTCTCCTAGCTGGTCTCTAGTAGTAGTCTCCTCTCCTCTCCTAGCTGGTCTCTAGTAGTAGTCTCCTCTCCTAGCTGTTCTCTAGTAGTAGTCTCCTCTCCTAGCTGGTCTCTAGTAGTAGTCTCCTCTCCTCTCCTAGCTGGTCTCTAGTAGTAGTCTCCTCTCCTCTCCTAGCTGGTCTCTAGTAGTAGTCTCCTCTCCTAGCTGGTCTCTAGTAGTAGTCTCCTCTCCTAGCTGGTCTCTAGTAGTAGTCTCCTCTCCTAGCTGGTCTCTAGTAGTAGTCTCCTCTCCTAGCTGGTCTCTAGTAGTAGTCTCCTCTCCTAGCTGTTCTCTAGTAGAAGTCTCCTCCCCTAGCTGTTCTCTAGTAGTAGTCTCCTCTCCTAGCTGTTCTCTAGTAGTAGTCTCCTCTCCTAGCTGGTCTGTAGTAGTAGTCTCCTCTCCTAGCTGATCTCTAGTAGTAGTCTCCTCTCCTCTCCTAGCTGTTCTCTAGTAGTAGTCTCCTCTCCTAGCTGGTCTGTAGTAGTAGTCTCCTCTCCTAGCTGGTCTCTAGTAGTAGTCTCCTCTCCTAGCTGGTCTGTAGTAGTAGTCTCCTCTCCTAGCTGGTCTGTAGTAGTAGTCTCCTCTCCTAGCTGTTCTCTAGTAGTAGTCTCCTCTCCTAGCTGATCTCTAGTAGTAGTCTCCTCTCCTCTCCTAGCTGGACTCTAGTAGTAGTCTCCTCTCCTCTCCTAGCTGTTCTCTAGTAGTAGTCTCCTCTCCTCTCCTAGCTGGTCTGTAGTAGTAGTCTCCTCTCCTCTCCTAGCTGGTCTGTAGTAGTAGTCTCCTCTCCTCTCCTAGCAGTCTCATAAAACTTCTCAGACTATGAGTGCTGACCAGGTCAACCCTGTACATTTAATCATATTCATTATGATCTAAAAAGGGAAAACAGATCCTAGATCAGTAGTCACTGGAACAGCACCTCAAGTTGATGCAATGTGTGTGTGTGTGTGTTTTGTGTCAAAGCAACTTCATTCATTATTGAACAACATTATTAGCCTTCCCTGTAGCTCAGTTGGTAGAGCATGGTGTTTGCAACGCCAGGGTTGTGGGTTCGATTCCCACGGGGGGCCAGTATGGAAGAAAAAAAAAAAAAAAAAAAACAATGAATGAAATGTATGCATTCACTACTGTAAGTCGCTCTGGATAAGAGCGTCTGCTAAATGACTAAAATGTAAAAAAATGTAACAACAAGCAGAGCCAGATACTGAATGGACCTGATCTGATTAAACTGTGCTGTCAGCTTCTGAAAGACATGCTGAACCCACATGGAGTGTGGCGTCCACTTCCAGTCACAATGCCTTGAAGGATGTAAAAAATGATTGCTACAATGTTATTATGGTTTGCTAATTCCTTAAGAAAAATCTACAACCAGCCCTTCATCAAGTGACACACAGTGAGAGAAATATCACTTTCATGCACAATGAGGTTGGTCAGGTAGCTGGATAGAACCACAAATATAACTTGGATGTGATTTATATTCTACAACCCAACGCAGTCATGTTCTGAGAGTTGAATACCTGGTGAAGCAAGTATTCAGTGGGCACCTCTCTCGTTTACTGTCAGCAGCACGAAGGAATAGGCAGGACAGACAAATACTAGGTCTCCCACAGCCCCCAGTCCCCTGCCCTACCCCGGGCTAGCGAACCTCTATCTTCATACATATGCCATTCATCTTTAATAATGCCGTGGTCTGTTGACCTAGCTAGTTATGCTACTTTTATATTGCTGCTTGCTTGTTGCAAGACTAGCTATATCAGTCTTGAAATGACGTTTGCAAGCCAGAGAGTTAGGCAACGTTTGAGTCCTCTGGCAAAAACACAATTATCAGACTAGCTGGCGGTTCGTAATTAACCAAGGACCTCGTTTGCAGTGTTACTTGTATGTCTGTCAGCGGCTAAACAAGGTTAGTTTGCTGGCTGGTTTTGGATGCACACTGACACGAATGCCTCCTCTCTCACCAATACCAAACGGAAAGGCTATCATAAACTAGCTAGCCTAGCGTCATATGGTTAAACTTTAACATACCCAAACATTTCCAAGGTTTTTCCAGAAATACAAATTTGATAAATATTTTGAAATCGGGAGTGAGTAAGAAGGAAATCCGCAATCTTTCAATCAGATCTGGGAAAGGTAGAGGGAATTTTGCAACCTTCCGTTCAGACAACATAAAATAAAATTAAACCATTTACAATCTTATACCACCATCGTGTGGCCAAAAGATAGTGTAATGAAACAGCAGGGAGCAGGCCTCGAACCCTCGACCTTCTTGCCCGAAGTACAGCGCGCTATCTATCGACTGTGCCGTAAAATCCTGCTCATGCGGCACAGTCGATATCTGCGCTAATAAACCCAGGGTCGTTACAATAGTATGAATTAACTTGGACGTGGGTCAGTGGGAGAATCTCAATTGTATTCATTGACTTCTCGCGTCCTTCTCGAAACCCATTGGAGGAGATCAGAAGTGCGGAAACTCTGGTGGTCACAGTTTGTTCTTTATCTTTTTATTATAGAGTCCTCTGCTTCCATCTTCTGGACAGACGATATGTTAAAGTTGTACGTTGGAGTATGCATTGTCCCATTGAAGCAATTTGATGGACTAGTCACGTAGACGGAAAAACCCACACCTCAAAGCATATTTACTTATTTTTTTGTATTTTACCCCCTTTTTCGATCCTGTCTCATCACTGCAACTACCCAACGGATTGGGAGAGGCGAAGTCATATGCGTCCTCCGAAACATGATCCACCTAACTGCGCTCACACTCAGTTTAACCCGGAAGCCAGCCGCACCAATGTGTCGGAGGAAACCCCGTTCAACTGGCGACCGGCTCATCCCGCAGGCATCCGGCCCGCCACAAGGAGTCGCTAGAGTCCTATGGGACTCCCGGCCACGGCCGGTTGTGGCACAGCCCGGGAATGAATGTACACGGGGCATGAGACCGCTGCGCCACTCGGGAGGCCCACCTCAAAACATTTCCAACAAGGATCGAGTGGTATCGGTGTTTTGAAGTTACTGCTGAACGACAGGCGCAGCCGTTATTACTGGGTTTTGCGCTCGCTAACCGCAAAGATGTTCCTGCAGGAGTCATGTAAATCCAGTTTAACGTTTTTGCTGTTGTTGGCATTAGCAGAAAACACACTGCCAAGTGTTCTTGGGCATGAGCTGCGCAACGAATCCTTGGAAATAGAACCAGTTATTTCACAACCTGGTCACCAGGTGTGGCCCCAATTCAAATTAAAAGCAGTCAATTAAGGAAATGATTTGAATAAAACAATTTTTTTTTTTTAAATAAATAGCTTCTACTTTTCAGTTTATTATTAAGTATTGAAAATGCATTTTTCCCCCCCACAATTAATATAGTAATTTGTGATTACCTCCTGAATTGACTGCCTTCATTTCGAATTCAGCCCAACCCTGAGGGACCTACACCATGGCCGGGTTTAAGTAAGAGCCTCTAATGCCCTGCTACAATACTGTCCAGTGTAGCAGGCCTGTAAAAACACTTTCAACGGTGAGTCTCCATTGAACATGATTTTTAGGATTTATCTACATCTGAGACCCTAGGAAACCTCATTTTATTTAAACCCAGAGAACCTGTTGCCAGACTAGAATTAATGTAAAACTCAAAGATTGTGGTATAACAAAGCAAAAGTGACAAAACGTACCCACTGATAGGCTAGATGAAATGTTTAAAGAGCGAATCATTTCAGATCTATACACAGGGTTTCCACTCTTAAGATGCACACAAACAATTCCACGACAAAAGGCCAAACAGTGTAAATGCGGAAAAAATAATAATAATTTCATGACCATTGAATTTCTAAAATGTGATGTGTACAGGAAATTTTATAAAGGCAATGTAATACATTATTTAATAGAATCAGGGAATTGTGCATACAGTTGCATACAGAGCTGGGGGTTGTTTCTGGACAAGGTCCTGTTATCCTTCTCCTGAAAACGTGGTCCCTCTCCAAAGCCTTTTATATTGTCCAGAGTGTGGACATCTACATTTATCTCAATGTACTGGTTACTACCTGAACTCTCCTTATAACTATAATCTAACCAGGATTAGAATGCTGCATCCCTCCTAACAGATCAGTCTATTTCCTGTGACTTCACGACCAGTTTGAGTAGTTAGTCCACTGGTGAGGAGGGTCTGATAAACATTGTATTCCTGTTCTGGTAAAAGGTCAGTCCGTCCATGGAAAGGAGTAAAAAATAAAAAACCCAGTCTGACAGGAAATCAACATGGCTGAAGGTGTAACAGTGGTGTCCAACATCATCAGGGCAGGTCCACATGTTGAAGATGGAGTCAGACTTCATGTCCCTCTAGTATGGCAAATAGAGGATCTGTGAATAAAATAAAGAGAAAAATTATGCATTCACAGTGGCAGTCAAGTTTCTGGGGGTGGTTAAACCCAAAGTAGGGATATATGGAATGAATTGTTCTGGTACAAATCCACAACGTGTGAAAACTTCTCGTAGAGATGACCGCGTCGTCGTAGAGATGACCGCGTCGTCGTAGAGATGACCGCGTCGTCGTAGAGATGACCGCGTCGTCGTAGAGATGACTGTGTCATCAAGATTGGAGTCTTTTTTCCCAATTAATATAGTAATAGTAATTTGTGATTACTTCCTGAACTGACTGCCTTCAATTCGAATTCAGCCCAACCCTGAGGGTCCTACACCATGGCCGGGTTTCATTGAAATAAGACTCCAATCTTGATGACGCCGCCACCTCTACCGACGACGCCGGCCACCTCTGCCGACGACGCCGGCCACCTCTGCCGACGACGCCGGCCACCTCGATGAGAAGTGCTCCATGTCTACTGAAATGGGTTCTGATGTGTTTGGGGATTGTAAATACCTTCAGGTACCATAGGCACCTGAATGACAACAGAACATTTTGCCCTATTGTATGTTATCCTATGTTGGGACACAGAAGGGAGACAATGAAATATGTTCTGTGTCTGGTTTGGTATTTAGCCTGAATATCTGGTAAATCTGTGTTAACATATATGCTGGATCAGTCTACTGCCCAGGCTATAGCCAATTTTTCCCCCAAATTAAAATGTAACCTTTATGTAACCTAGGCAAGTCAGTTAAAAACAAATTATTATTTACAATGACGGCCTACCCCGGCCAAACCCGGGCGATGCTGGGACAATTGTGCGGGGCCTTATGCACCCACCCACAAAATGTCTGGAACTCACCAGCGGAGATGCCACCTCGTCATCATGACAGAAGTTGCGTCCTCAAGTGTTGGTCTCCTGGGAACAAGCCACTGCTCCTAACATTCTGTAGGTGGCCTCCTTCTCCACCACTAGAAATCACAGTGATTAGAGCCAGTGTTAATCACAGTGTTTAGTACCAGTGTAAATCAAAGTGTTTAGTGCCAGTATTAATCACAGTGTTTAGTGCCAGTGTTAATCACAGTGTTTAGTGCCAGTGTTAATCACAGTGTTTAGTGCCAGTGTTAATCACAGTGTTTAGTGCCAGTGTTAATCACAGTGTTTAGTACCAGTGTTAATCAAAGTGGTGTCCACGCCACATACAGTATAATAATTGGATAACATCGACATCCCCAATAAGCTCTTCTTCTAAGCCACAATGTCTGAGACAGGCAGCCCAATTCTGATCATTTTCCATTAATTTACATTTTGACCAATCACATCAGATCTTTTTCAAAGCTGATTGGTCAAAAGACCAATTAGTGAAGAAAACTAATTCAGAATTGGGCTGCCTGTCTAAAGGCAGCAAAATTGTAAAAAAAAAAATCTGATTCTTAAAAATAATATTTAGGGATTTAACACACCTTTAGGGATTTGGGGTTTTCACTTGTGTAGAGTTGAAAGTGTTTAGTCCAACATGGAGAAGGGATGATACGACCACGCTGCTTTAGGGATACTCTGCTGGAAACACAAACGCATGTATAAAGTTATCAGACCAAGCAATTACAGCTAATTCACATTCATTTAAGTGTTGACATGAATGCTATTAGCACCAGTCAGATTCTATGAATTCTTTAAAATGTTAACATAATTTAAACATACCTTTTCATCCAGAAGCTCACGTGTCATAACTAGCTACGGATTCTGATTCATACGCCATGTCTGGAGAAAGGGGAGACTTGTGCACTGAGACGAGTGACTGAGTCACTCACAAAAACAGAGGACAAAACAGAAAAACTATTCTGATCGAAATGCAGTTCCTCACAATAAAATGACACCTCTAAGAATGTCAGTGGAAGTATCCTTAAAAAAAATTAAAAAAATCTTAGTTTACGGTAGAATAGCTCCATGTTCAAAACAGGAACATGTGGGTAACAGTAAGGCAGGTCTTGATGCAGTCTCTTAACCTTTCCACAAAAAAAGGGCAAAAAAAAAAAAATCAAAATAGCCCACTGATAAAAAAAAAAGATAAAAACATGACCCATCATAGTAGGTTATTTCACTAATGCATACTCTTACAAAATAAAATATATCTGTTTGTCTTTTTATTTCTAAACAAAAAAAGATCAGAAGTTTTCTTCTATATAGAGGCTTGTAAAAGTAGTCGAGTTTGTCTCATCAATGAATACGGTGTAAAATAGTTAAGAGAAAAAAAATAAGTCTCGCAATAATCCTGCTGTATTCATTCTCTACAGCGAGACCAGACATCAACAGTTAAACAGGAAGGAAGGCCAAGGCAATCTGCAAAAATCCACTATTCAAAAGACTAAAACCCTTAATACGAATACGTTTAAAATATATTGTCTCCCTATTTTCACTTAATCCTAAAAAGACTAGGCTACTCCTTGTGTACCAATTTCTGAATTGGTCCAAGAAGCGTTAGTGTAGCCTCCCCATGAAACATTTAGCTACAGTATGCCTAATGAATACACATCTGTGTTAGGCTTGTTGACTCCCCATGAAACATTTAGCTACAGTATGCCTAATGAATACACATCTGTGTTAGGTTTGTTGACTCCCCATGAAACATTTAGCTACAGTATGCCTAATGAATACACATCTGTGTTAGGCTTGTTGACTCCCCATTAAACATTTAGCTACAGTATGCCTAATGAATACACATCTGTGTTAGGCTTGTTGACTACCCATTAAACATTTAGCTACAGTATGCCTAATGAATACACATCTGTGTTAGGCTTGTTGACTCCCCATGAAACATTTAGCTACAGTATGCCTAATGAATACACATCTGTGTTAGGCTTGTTGACTCCCCATTAAACATTTAGCTACAGTATGCCTAATGAATACACATGTGTGTTAGGCTTGTTGACTCCCCATGAAACATTTAAGCTACAGTATGCCTAATGAATACACATCTGTGTTAGGCTTGTTGACTACCCATGAAACATTTAGCTACAGTATGCCTAATGAATACACATCTGTGTTAGGCTTGTTGACTCCCCATTAAACATTTAGCTACAGTATGCCTAATGAATACACATCCGTGTTAGGCTTGTTGACTGTTCTAGGGTGAGTAATAGAATGGAAGTCTACGGACTTCAGGGAGACCTAAAACTAACATTAGGAACCTTTTCACATTCCAAGTATGATCCAAAAGACCAATATAATAGCCCCCAAATCCTAGGATGTCTGATCTGTATTCAGCAAGGATTTGTTAGCATTTCTTCTCAGAACCAGTCTCAACTACAAAGCATTTTGAAAGTTCAGTAAGAATCCACCTCGTGTTGCACTTCATCACATATAACAATATCAATCTTTTTTTCCCCCAGGCAAATAAGAAACTGGCTTTTCCCTAGGGAGCAGATCAGACTTTTCTTTCCATCTTGCATCTTTTTTTCCCCTGAGATCTCAGTCAGGAAGTGCTTTTCTTTTCCCTGAGAGCTCAGTCAGGAAGTGCTTTTCTTTTCCCTGAGAGCTCAGTCAGGAAGTGCTTTTCTTTTCCCTGAGAGCTCAGTCAGGAAGTGCTTTTCTTTTCCCTGAGATCTCAGTCAGGAAGTGCTTTTCTTTTCCCTGAGAGCTCAGTCAGGAAGTGCTTTTCTTTTCCCTGAGATCTCAGTCAGGAAGTGCTTTTCTTTTCCCTGAGATCTGTCAGGAAGTGCTTTTCTTTTCCCTGAGAGCTCAGTCAGGAAGTGCTTTTCTTTTCCCTGAGATCTCAGTCAGGAAGTGCTTTTCTTTTCCCTGAGAGCTCAGTCAGGAAGTGCTTTTCTTTTCCCTGAGAGCTCAGTCAGGAAGTGCTTTTCTTTTCCTTGGCAGATGCTCTCCATCTCATCTCAATGAGGTTCTACTTGTCTGACAACTTTCTTTTCCTTCTTGGCTATAAACATTTATTTATCCTCATTAAATCCCTTTTTTCCCCCTGTTACTTCTGTGAGCCTATGGTATTTTGGCTCAAGTGATGCTGCAGGGACCTTCTGGTTATATCTGTGATGTTGACTTGATTTTACTTCCGAAAGGACCACTTTCTGCAGCTGGTAGTGGCGACTGTGGAAGGCTGAATACATTTCCAGTCAGAATATTACTGGGTGTTGATCCATGCCATGATCCATCTTTGATCAAATGCTCTTCAGATGTTCTGACAGTTTCTTGGTCTTTGCAGAAATAAACCAGTTTGACCTCAGAGTGAAGATCAGACTCCTCCTTTATGCAGATGTCAGCAGGTCCATTATCCTGGCCAAGCATTACTGCTTCATCAGTGGAGATTGTTTCAACTGTCTCCACAGCGATAGTGTCTTTACTATGATGAGGATAAACCAGCCTTGCATCTTGTTCTATATTTTTTTCAGGAAAATAATCTGAAAGCACAGTTTTTTTTTTTGCTTGGCTTTTAATCACACTCGGTAGTATGAACACTTCTTTAGAGATTTCTCCTTTTCCCAAGAGCTCAGGTTTGTGTTTCTGAACCATTCTTTTCACTTTACAGTTAATACGCAGTTGAAATAGATTACGTCTCTGATTTTGCAAACTAAGATCAAAATTATATTTTAGAATATCAAAGAGAATATAGCCAAATCTTTTTTCTTTTTTATGATAGGATTTTATCTTAGCATATTTATACACCTCAAATATTACACCGTTTGTCAGTAAGTGAAATTCCAGTTTATTTTTAGAAGGTTTGGATGCAACATCAAGGTCCACGCCTATTTCCTCACAGAGTGGGTAGCACGCTTCGGCTTTCACCATTTTTTTGGTGTGAGACGTCACATTTGATTGGTCTACATTGTTGTTACCAATTTGCTTTGTTTCATCAGTACAAAGTGCAAGGTCAGTGTCATCAGAGATTCTCTCTGTTTTGACACAATGAGGTTCTATTTGTATGACTTCAAAAAAATGGCCTCCCTCAGTCTCCTTGGTTACAAACATGTCCATGTCTTTCTTCTTCCTCATTAAATTCAATCTCCTTCTTTTTGATACTTCTTTCATTTGGTATTTTGGCTCAAGTGATGCTGTAGTGACCTTCTGGTTACTGGACATCTCTGCAGGATTCTTTCGTTTGCGTGACTTCTTTAAGAAGAAAGCTTCATTTTCAAGTTCCCATCTCCATGTACCGTTTTTACCCGTCTTGCGCTGCAAAACTGCTCTTAACCTTCCCATAATATCTTCAGCCAGCTCAGTTTTACCACTTTTTAAATCCAAATCAAAATTATGCTCGAGAACCTCACACACAATCTGCTTCCAATTTCCACACACTTGTGAGGCAAAATCAGCCAATTCAAACATTACATCTCTGGTCAATAGATGCAAGTCAAGTTTCTCAGCTTTCCCATATTTTGATTTCACAACAATGTCAAGTCCTTTTTCCTTACAGATGGGGTAGAGGTCCCTCAATGCTTCTTCTACAGTGGGCATTATTAAGGATTGGCCCATTGTTATATCTGTCTGAGATGTGAAGGTGTCCGCCTGGACATGTTGAGGATAGACGATGCCCATATCAGGTTCATACCTTGTGCAGATATCATTACGTCCATTTTCAGGGCCAAGGATTGCAGTCTCATCAGCACATCGTGTTACATCTGTCTCGGTAGAGAAGCTCTCTGTCGTCACATGCAGAGGAGAGATCAGGCCAACAACAGGCTCCTCCTTTATGCAAATGTCAAACGGTGTAGGATTTGACCAGCTGTTTTGTAAATAGAACTGTGCCCATTTAAGGGAGTATTCCAAAACTTTAACCGTCTTTGGATCAGGAAGTTCAAACACTTCTGTTAACCACGCAGGTGTTCTCTTGGAATGCATCTTCAGCATTTCTTTTAATTTCTTTTCTATCTTGTTTGAAAAGTCATATTGTTGTTCATTTTGTACACCAAGACCAAAGTTGTAATCTAGAATATCAAAGATAACATGAGGGCGAGATCTATTAATGTTTCTAGCATATTCTGACACCTCAAGCATTACACCAAATGTCAGTAAATGCAAATCAAGTTTCTGTTTCGCTCCTGATCCAACATTGAAATCTACACCCATCTCCTTGCACTTGGCGTATGGATCTTTCCAGTATTTCCCAAACTTTCTTAGGTTTGGTCTTGAGTAACTGCCACGACACTGACGTATATATTTATCCTCTAACGTTTTCTGGCATTGTAGTCTTTGTCTTAAATTGACATTGTAGTTTTCCTCTTCATCAGAGGGAAAGTTCAATGGCTCACAATATTCTGGAAGAATAGGCCTAGTAGATACAGCTAAATTACAGCCGCTTTCTGTAGCAGGTGAGGTTAGCACAGAATGAATGGCAGTACTATGGCTTGGGATATTAACATTGTCAGAGGGCAATTCATTATTGATCTGGGTCTGTGTTTGGCAAGAAACCTGCGAAGTTGGGTTGATTTCAGCTTCAAAATAACCACTGAAGGCGGATGCATGTCCTGTCAGAATATCACTGGATGGTGCTAAATGCCACGATCGCTCTTTGATTGAATTAACTTCAGATGTGCCGATGGTATCTTGATCTTTACAGAAATAAACCACTTTGACAGCCCTGTTCTCCACATCACTTGCTCCGGTCATTTCAGGAAAAATACGTAAAATCTGCCCTTGGCTTGTTGTTTGGGGACTGATGGGATGTACATGTGAATTATCTTTCAGTAAACCCACATGGTAACCTGTTTCTGTGTTTCCTGACAATGTTGAATTTGGGTAATCTATCCAGGCATTAATCGAATCAGACCAAATTATTGTTTGGGATATCTCCCTCTCATCTTCCTCTAGTTTAACGTCAACATCCATTTTGCACCAATGTCTCTACAAAAGACAAACTAATCAAAACCCCCCGATGACATTCATTTCTAAATGAGCTAGACAGATAATGTAATTTCCCCTATATAAATGAGCTAGCCAAGTGCCTGCAAATGCCTACATCGTATTTGGAGATGTAGCTATCTAACTATGAGAAACACTCTTCACGCCACTTCGATACAGCTACGACCGGAAGTTACCTTTCTCGTAGCAGATTAGGACAAATTATTACGCAACGGGTTATGAGAATCAGTGTAGCAGGTTAGGACAATTTTGTTAATAAGGTTATGAAAATAATTATGGTTAGCAAAACTGCCCTCCTAACCTGCTATTAATATCATTTCCGGTCGTAGCTCTATCGAAGTGGTTGAGAAAAAAAAGAGTGTGTCCCAGCTAACTAGGTTAGTTGTCCGTTTACCTGCTAGGCTAACTAACGCTTTACCTTTACTGGTGATGGGCTACTGCAAATCCCTTGGCCTTCATTCTATTTAGATAAATGTAGCAAAAAAGAAATATTTCCAAACACTTCGTATGCTAGCTAGTACACTAAAAACGGAGTGGAATATTTACGGAAGTGTTTTGAAGTCGACGTCAGAGGGTTGTGGCCCGACGAAGTACAGACGGAAGTGATGTCAAATTCGTTATCCTGTCGTCATGCGATTTGGTCTTGGCTAGAAGGGGTACAGCTGCAGACAGAAGTTGGTTTTTATTTTTATTTTTATCAAACAAATTGGTATAGAATACAACCTTTTAGTGTCAAGTAAGGGCTTTTTACACTATTAGAATGCACGTTCACGTCATTGTGTGTGTTGAGACAGGCTGCGACACCTACAATTGAGTGAATAATAATATGAACACAAAGCGTTGACATTGACTTTTTAGTCATTTTGCAGAGACTCTTATCCAGAGCGATTTACAGGAGCAATTAGGGTTAAGTGCCTTGCTCAAATGTACATCGGCAGATGTTTTACCAAGTCGGCCAGGGGATTCGGTTACTGGCCCAACGCTCTGAACTGCTAAACTACCTGCATTAACAAGCAATTAACACCATTTTTCCAAATGGGGTCCCTTGCATTTTCTAGTATCAATTTGGGGTCATTTACAGAAAAAGTTTAGGGACCCCTGACATAGCAGCAGGGCCGGTTACCGACCAGACACGCAGGGCATGAGCCCGATGGCCACTACCTGAACTCTTAATAACTTAAATCAAATCACAATTTATGTCAAGTGTTTTTCACCATGTCTCAACACACTTTACAGAACAAATTATTTAAAAAATGATGAATTATAATAATGAATAAATAAAAACAAGACACAACAAAGGTCAGTCAGCCCATGGAATAGAGTTCAAAGAAGACCAGTCTGACAGGAAATCAAATCGCATGCGTCGAATACAACACGTGTAGACCTTACAGTGAAATGCTTACTTACAAGCCCTTAACCAACAATGCTTTAAGAAGTTTTAAGAAAAATAAGTGTTAAGTAAAAAATAGATAAGTAAAAAAATAGAAAATAAAAGTAACAGCAGCAGTAAAATAACAATAGCGAGACTATATACAGGGGGTACCGGTACAGAGTCAATGTGGAGGCTATATACAGGGGGTACCGGTACAGAGTCAATGTGGAGGCTATATACAGGGGGTACCGGTACAGAGTCAATGTGGAGGCTATATACAGGGGCTACCGGTACAGAGTCAATGTGGAGGCTATATACAAGGGGTACCGGTACAGAGTCAATGTGCGGGGGCACCGGTTAGTTGAGGTAATTGAGGTAATATGTACATGTAGGTAGAGTTAAAGTGACTATGCATAGATAATAAACAGAGAGTAGCAGCAGCATAAAAGGGGGGTCTAAGTAGCCTTTTGGTAAGCTGTTCAGGAGTCTTATTGCTTGGTGGTAGAAGCTGTTAAGCCTTTTGCACCTAGACTTGGCGCTCCGGTACTGCTTGCCGTGCGGTAGCAGAGAGAACAGTCTATGACTAGTGTGAGTGGAGTTTTTGACAATTTTTAGGGCCTTCCTCTGACACCGCCTGGTATAGAGGTCCTGGATAGCAGGAAGCTTGGCCTCAGTGGGGTACTAGGCCGTACGCACTTCCCTCTGTAGTGCATTGAGGTCGGAAGCCGAGCTGTTGCCAGTTACGATAGTTAAGTCACGGTAAGGTCTACACTTGTTGTATTTGGTGCGTGTGACAAATAAAGTTTGATTTGAAAAGGCACACACCTGTCTATATAAGTTCCCACAGTTGACAGTGCATGTTAGAGCAAAAAAACAAGCCATGAGGTCAAAGGAATTGTCCGTAGAGAGCCGAGACAGGATTGTGTCGAGGGGAAGGGTACCAAAACATTTATGCAGCATTGAAGGTCGCCAAGAACACAGTGGCCTTCATCATTCTTAAATGGAAGACGTTTGGAACCACCAAAACTCTTCTTAGATCTGGTCGTCCGGCCAAACTGAGCAATCGGGGGAGAAGGGCCGTGGTCAGGGAAGTGACCAAAAACCCGATGGTCACTCTGACAGAGCTCCAGAGTTCCTCTGTGGAGATGGGAGAACCTTCCAGAAAGACAACCATCTCTGCAGCACTCCACAAATCAGGCATTTATGGTAGAGTGGCCAGACGGAAGCCATTCCTGTGTAAAAGGCACATGACAGCCCGCTTGGAGTTTGCCCAAAGGCACCAAAAGGACTTTCAGACCATGAGGAACAAGATTGTCTGGTCTGATGAAACCAAGATTGAACTCTTCGGCCTGAATACCAAGCGTCACGTCTGGAGGAAACCTGGCACCATCCCTACGGTGAAGCAGGTTTTCATCACGGATCTCGCTGTACTTTTCTCTATTCATCATTTCCTCGATCCTGACTAGTTTCCCAGTCCACTGTGTTCTCAGCGGCAGGGACTAGCTGGGTAAACACCCCACCTGTATGTATTTGTATTTATTATGGATCCCCATTAGCTGCTGCCTTTTTAAGGCAGTTATACAATTTTAAAAACATTACATTACATGCATTACAGAATTCACAACACACTAAGTGTGTACCCTCAGGCCCATATTCCACTACCACATATCTACTCCTCATACCCCATGGTAGGCTACAGTAGTAAACACCCCGTACCCCAAACCAATTTTGTGATCTTGCCCGTTCCATTTCTTGATTATATATAAAACACTCAAATGAATGGATATGGAGCGTCTATGGCCTCACTTACACCCCGGCACATAAATGTGACCTCTGTCATCTGATCATTCCAAACTGCATTAGGTCTGAATGTACGAAAGTCACATTAGCTTCAGATCTGCCAGAATGTGTTCAGAATGAAAAGAAATGGGGTGAATGACATTCTATAAATTACTTTCACCAAAGAACAAACTTGTGTACCTGAGGGGAAATAAACTTTCATACTGCGAGAAGAACAGAGAAATTACATGAATATCGGTTGATTTGTACAAAACAAACATAGATGATGGAACATATTCCCTTTTGCTTACTTGATGAACCACTAAGGGGATATAAATATTCCCCATCTAGCCCAGGGCTTTCCAACAGATAGATAGATCCCAGTAGCTCGAAAGTACATGCAATTTTCACTTGTTCCAATGCAAACTGTCACTAACAAGTTTAAGACTCTGCAAGCTCCCAGCTACTATCTAATCAACATATCCCACCCCTAGTTAGCCACTATTGGCTTAAAAAGCCAAACCTAACACAATATCTGCAAATTAATTTCCAGCCATATTGCCCCTGTCTGTCACTCTGTGTGTGGCCAGTTGATGTGATAACCGTCTTGTGGGTTGACAGAAACACTTTCACCAACACTTTCTCAATTAAATGTTAACTGCAAAGTAGGCTTACCTGGCAGAAGTACAGTGCATTCGGAAATAGTTTTCCCCCCTCATCAATCTACACACAATACCCCATAATGACAAAGCAAAAACAGGTTGTTAGAAATATTTGCAATTTAAAAAAATAAATAAACTTAAATATGACATTTACATAAGTATTCAGACCCTTTACTCCGTACTTTGTTGAAGCACCTTTGGCAGCAATTACAGCCTCGAGTCTTATTGGGTATGACGCTACAAGCTTGGCACACATGTATTTGGGGAGTTTCTCCCATTCCTCTCTGCAGATCCTCTCAAGCTCAGCAAGGTTGGATGGGGAGCGTTGCTGCACAGCTATTTTCAGGTCTCTCCAGAGATGTTTGATTGGGTTCAAGTCCAAGGACATTCAGAGACTTGTCCCGAAGCCACTCCTGTGTTGTCTTGTCTGTGAGCTTAGGGCCGTTGTCCTGTTGGAAGGTGAACCTTCGACCCAGTCTGAGGTCCTGAGCGCTCTGGAGCAAGTTTTCATCAAGGATCTCTCTGTACTTTGCTCTGTTCATCTTTCCCTCAATCGTGTCTAGTCTCCCAGTCCCTGCTGCTGAAAAACATCCCCACAGCATGATGCTGCCACCGCCATGCTTCACCGTGCGAGGTTTCCACCAGACGTGATGTTTGGCATTCAGACCAAAGAGTTCAATCTTGGTTTCATCAGACCAGAGAATCTTGTTTCTCATGGTCTGGGAGTCCTTTAGGTACCTTTTGGCAAACTCCAAGCAGGCTGTCATGTGCCTTTTTACTGAGGAGTGGCTTCCGTCTGGCCACTCTACCATAAAGGCCTGCTTGGTGGAGTGCTGCAGAGATGGTTGTCCTTCTGGAAGGTTCTCCCATCTCAACAGAGGAACTCTGGACCTCTTTCAGGGTGACTTTCGGGTTCTGGGTCACCTCCCTGACCAAGGGCCTTCTCCCCCAATTGCTCAGTTTGGCTGGGTGGCCAGCTCTAGGAAGAGTCTTGGTGGTTCAAAATTTATTCTATTTAAGAATGATGGAGGCCACTGTGTTCTTGGGGACCTTCAATATTGCACACATTGTTTTGGTACCCATCGCCAGATCTGTTCCTCGACACAATCCTGTCTCGGAGCTCTACGGACAATAGATTGCTGAGGATTTGTAAAAAAAATTGAAAAAAGTCAAGGGGTCTGAATACTTTCCTGAAGGCATGTATTTTATCCTCTTATTTCACGCAATCCTAAAAAGTCTAGGCTAATCATTCTTGTGTACCAATTTCTGAACTAGTCCAACAAACACTAGTGTAGCCTGCCATTGCGTGTTTTGCTACAATATGCTATGTCTAATGAATACGACCGAGGAGTTGAATCTCCGGTGGGCTTGTTCACTCTGTTCTAGGGTGAGTAATAGAATATAAGTCTACTGACTTCAGGTAGACCTAAAACTAACATTAGGAACCTTTTCACATTCTAAGAATGTTCTTCAGATCAATGTAGCATACAGTAACTAGAGGGCTTTGCAATACGTTTTTTTTTACTGTGAAACTATTGTGATAAAAGCAGCCCAATAAATGAAGGTAGAATATGTCATAGTAGGACTTTGCTTTACCGATATGAAAGTCTGTGTGTATTAGCAGGTAGGTCTACTTCCGTACAGAAAAATACTTTAAAACACAATGTCCTCTCTACAGCTGAGACAGAGGCCAATCAGCACAAATAGGCAAAGTGATGCAGAGTAACTGGAGCTTGTTGCAAATCTGGTCATTGATTTGTCATTTTAATGTGTGCATCAGCCAGTTTCAGTAATTTTTTCAGTTGGGTTACATCCTGTCCAGAGTTAAAGGATCAATACAGCCTGTGTGGAAATATATATATAAAACACAGGAAAACCACGTTTTTGACCGCACAGGGCCTTTAAAGTTGCACTCAGCAGATGAAACAATAGCAAAGCGTTTTCCCCGCCCGTTTTTGTAAAAAGCTGAAGGATGGAGCTGGGGAAACACTCTCAAAGTCATAGGCAGAGCTATGTATGCAACGACTAACCATCCATGATATCAAAATCGTAGTTTTAACCATGTTTTGAGGCTATATAGCAAGGATTTGTTTTTGAATTTCTGCCCACAACCAGTCTCAACTACAAAGCATTTTGACAGAGAAATCAGACTCCTCGGCAGACTCTCTTTTTTTTTATCAGCAGGTCGTTTTATTTTCTTTATTTCCAAGATGAGGTGATTGCCACCTTGCACCTTCTTTTGTTCTGAAATCTCAATCAGAATTTTCTAGAAGTAAAGGAACTGCTTTTCTTCTTCTCCTGGGATGAAGCAGATCAAAGAGACTCTCCATCTCTTCACAATGAAGTTCTACTTGTCTAAAATTCGACTTCCTGTCTTTGATATTAAGATGTACATTTCTTTATTTTTCCTTAAAATCCAATGCTCTTTCTGTTAGGCTACTTCCTGTCAATCTTTGGTATTTTGGCTCAAGTGATGCTGCAGTGACCTTCTGGTTATATCTGTGATGTTAGGGTTCATTTTACTTTCAAAATAACCTCTTTCTTCAGTCGATAGTGGTGACTAGTAGGCTGAATACATTTCCTGTCAGAAAATTACTGGGCGGTAAATCCCAGCAACAAATAAACGTGTATTCTGGTTTATGGACACATCTACAACCAGGAGCTCAAATTTATGGGAACAGAAATATTTAAAGATTGGTACGCCATGAAATTAGATTTGACGTATATGGCCACTCCTTCCTCTTTCTGTAATCTGTCACATTTTAATTACGTCATAATAATTTACTTCAATGTCTTTATCAGAGACAGAAGAATTTAGCCATGTTTCAGAGAGAACCAGAATGTCAGGATGTGAGCACATGCAGATGCATTATCTCAAGCGCCTTACGAGATTTAAAGTCAGAGGAGGGGAGATCATTCCCATGGGAGCTAACAGGCATAGGATCATCTGCAGTTGTTTGTTGAGTGAACTGAGACTTTGCCAAGGTCCCTGGACCACCATATGAGAGCAGACTGAACATTTGACAGACCTCCCTCAAGTCGCTGGATACACTGCGGAGAGAACTGGGAGAGTGGTGTTGGCAGAGCTCAGTCCACCCGGATGAAGCTCCCGCCAAAACAAAGTGGAGCAAAATGTCAACAATGTTATAAATTGATTTGCAAAGTGGAGCTGCTGCAGGGGACAGGAGTGGCTGCCAATGCACCATTCTGGGGTGTGCACAGGAGGTCTTGGTATGGCTCCTGTTGCAGGGTTGGGGCTGCCATGAAATTATTTGGCCTGGTATAACAGCAAAATGAGCTAAATGGAAACATCTAACTGCTTTACTCATTGCATTATTGCAAATGCTCAGGCAGCTGCCATTTTCCATTGGGAAAGAAAAACGGCCCTGCATTTACCAGAAAAAAGGAAGCTCCAACACAACGAAGGGGGGTAAAAAAATAAAATAATTTAAACATCACAGATATAAATTCCCACTGTGCCTATGATAAAATGCAATGTGAATTGTGTTGTACTACTGAATGAAACTGTGAGGAGATTAACTCAGACCAGCATTTGTGATTGTACTTACATTAACTACATTACTTTAGTTGGCTGCTTTTAGCTAAACTTGAACGCAACACAACCTATTCTGGGAGTGTCACGACTTTCGTAGGTATTGGACCAAGGTGCAGCGGGTACGTGAATGCTCATTTTTATTAATCCAAAACAAACACGAAAAAACAATAAACAAAACAGTCTTGTCAGCAACACACAGCAATACAAGAAACAATCTCCCACAATCCCCAAAAACAAACATACTCCTAATTATAGGACCTTCAATCAGAGGCAATGAGAGACAGCTGCCTCCAATTGAAGGCCCCAACACCAATTAGAAAAACATAGAAATACAAACGACTAGACAGAACATAGAAATAAACTAACATAGAACAATAACCAAAACCCCCCCGGAATACATAAATCTAACAGCCCTCTACATACACAACCACCCCGAACCATATAAAACAAATACCCCCTGCCACGTCCTGACCAAACTCAAATAACAAATAACCCCTAATGCTGGTCAGGACGTGGCAGGGAGCTTATTTTATGTGTATGAACAGGAGGTACTTACAGGAGGCGCGACGAGGATGCTGATCCAGTGCCCCCCCCCCAAAATACTGATTGGAATATAAATAAAAATATATTTACACATGTTCACTGTTGCAGTGCCAACTTCAGGAACATGTGGTCCTTGAAAAACTCCTGTAGTCCAGCAATATGTCTGCCAGAGGTCGTCACACTGAATGGGGATGGAGGCTTTGGTGGTCCACACAACGAAGAAGCAAGTGTCCCTTCCGGTGATGTGGAGCTGACCTTGGACCTGGTGCCAGTAAGGATGGTCTTCATTTCTATATCCTGTTGGATATAGAAATCCTTTGACGACACTGCCTCCTCAATGGTAAGGCCTGTTGCACCATACAGACACTTGACCTCTAGCACTGCTGTGGTGCCCACCAGACCGTGAGACCCCTGCCCCAAAGCCCTGATTCCTGTACCTCCATCCCTGTAGCCATGTTCAATGCCTTGATGCCCTCCTCTTCATTTTACATTACATTTTAGTCATTTAGCAGACACTCTTATCCAGAGCAACTTACAGTAGTGAATGCATACATTTCATACATTTAATTTAATTTCATGCATTTTTTTGTACTGGCCCCCCGTGGGAATCGAACCCACAACCCTGGCGTTGCACACACCATGCTGGCATTACAAACACCATGCTTTACCAACTGAGCCACAGGGAAGACTAGATCTTCATTATCCGTGCTCCACTTTACAGAAAACCCCCCATCTAACCACTGTGATCTGAGGACCCTTTTTTTTAGCACCGATAGAGTAACGCGCTTGACCCTAACCAATGCTCAAAAATTGCCTGCCGTCAAACCTCCCTCTCCTCATGTTGTGCCAGTTGGGCTTGGTACGCTGTTCAACTGTTGCCTGCCGTATAGCCTCCTACTGCTCCACCGACAGTGCCATGCCAGCCAGGATGCCTGCATGCCCCAGGCGACCTTGTGTTTTTTAACAATGCCCGGTACAGACAGGGATGACAGGGAGGGTAACGGTTGTTCAGGCTCAGGTTTCAGGAGACATGCCATTCCACAGATTTTATTTTTTTGTTGCACCAAAGAAAACAAGTGATACACAGCAAATACAGATACAAAATGGACACATCACATCAGCTAAACAAAAAAAAGAGGAAGTAAAGGATATGTTTACAATTACAGCATGTCAGAGAACATTCCTAAAGTGGCATCTATCACATTAAAATTGAAAGTCAATAAGTCAGATGTGAAGTTTGAAGTGGATACAGGGGGTAGTGTAACCATAAGGAACAGGTCAGAGTACTCAAAGTCGTAGGACAGTCCAGACTTAAAGACTTAAAGTTCTCTGCATCTCAAAGTACACAGACTAGACAAATTAGGTGGAGCCATTGTAACAGTGACTCAACTACCTGCTGTAGTCCTATCAGGAACCAGACCAGTCCTGCTAGACACAGTGACTCAGTTACCTGTTGTAGTCCTGTTAGGAACCAGACCAGACCTGTTAGACACAGTGACTCAGTTACCTGTTGTCCTATCAGGAACCAGACCAGTCCTGTTGTCCTATCAGGAACCAGACCAGTCCTCCTAAACACAGTGACTCAGTTACCTGTAGTCCTATCAGGAACCAGACCAGTCCTGCTAAACACAGTGACTCAGTTACCTGTAGTCCTATCAGGAACCAGACCAGTCCTGTTGTCCTATCAGGAACCAGACCAGTCCTGCTAGACACAGTGACTCAGTTACTTGTTGTAGTCCTAACTGTGGTTCAGATGTTGGAGATAATCATTAACCGTCTTGTACCACCATCATGTGGCCAAACTATAGCAATGTATTGAAGTGGCAATCTGCAATTGCTACATTATCTTGGTGATTGTAAAAAATGTATTATATGTACCCAATGATTCTAGAATAATATAATTTATACAAGCCTAATGAGCATAGTTCAACTGTCTTATTCCATCAGAACCCAAAATATAAACTTGATTACTCCATTGTTTGTAAACAAACACTGTATAGCCTCATAACATGGTTAAAACTATAATTTTGATATCATGGATTGTCATTCTTTGTATCCATAGCTCTGTCTATGAATTTGAGAGTGGTTGCATTTCTCAAGCCCCATACTCTCAGCTCTTTACCAAAACAATCGCATGGTGGCCACTTTGTGCGTTTTTTTTAAACTGCAGATTACCCTTTTAATGATTGGTAAACGTTTGAATTATTTAATTATTAGAAAGTGGTTGTGGGTTTCTTCCTGATGCTTACTGTTGTTCTTTTATCGTTTTTTTTTAAATAATAAAGCCCTCTGCTGCCACCTTCTGGACAGACGAGATGTTACAGGTTTAGATTTGAGTGTGTATTTGTATTTATTATGGAGCCCTATTTGCTGCTGCCTTCTCTTCCTGGGGTCCGGCAAAATTAAGGCAGTTATACAATTTTAAAAACATACAATATGTTCATAACAGATTTCACAACACACCAAGTGTGTGCCCTCAGGTCCCTACTCTACTACCACATCTCTATTGTCCCATTGCGGAAATATGTTGGGCTAAAGACAGAAAACCTCTCATCCTGAAAGAGCGGCTTAGATGTGTAGATGTCAGTTGTTTTATATAGAGAGGATGAGGATAGTCAGTTCAGTTGTTTGTCTTAGTATTTCAGGAGCTGTGTGTGTGTGTGTGTGTGTGTGTGTGTGTGTGTGTGTGTGTGTGTGTGTGTGTGTGTGTGTGTGTGTGTGTGTGTGTGTGTGTGTCACGTCCTGACCAGTAAAGGGCTTATTTGTTATTGTAGTTTGGTCAGGACGTGGCAGGGGGTATTTGTTTAGAGTGTTTCGGGGTTTTTTGGGCTATGTGTTTATGTAGAGGGGTGTTGGTTTAGAGTATACCGGGGTTTTAGGTTTAGGTTCTAGGTTAGTGTATTCTATGTTAGTTCTAGGTTGTTTACGTCTATGTTCAGTTTATTGATTTGACCTTCAATTGGAGGCAGCTGTTTCTCGTTGCCTCTGATTGAAGGTCCTATGTATAGGGGTTGTTTTTTATGGGGTATTGTGGGTAGATGTAGTTGCATAGCTTTGTGTTTAGCCTACATCCTGTTCGTTCGTACGTTTTCGTGTTCAATAAAAGTAAATATGAGCACTCAACCCGCTGCGCCTTGGTCCAATACCTACGAAAGACGTGTGTGTTGTAATGCATAATCACTTCACTGCATACTGTTTCTATGTTGTCGTGTGTCTTGCTGGATTTGAGCTTTTAAACAATCAAAATGTACCCGACAAGATTGTGACCTTCCTGTCTCCTCCTCCTCCTCCCCCCCTCCTCCTTTTTCTTACAGTCCTCCCGTCCGCCCCCTCTTCCTATCCAAAATAAAATATCCAAAATAATATTCCCCCCTCATCTTCTTTTGGCTTGGCCTAAGATGAAGATGTGTCTGTTGTCTGGTCTGAATGTATTACTGCATCCACATCCACTCCCCCGCTATAATTCAATGTTTCCAATCTTTCTAATCGAAAGATTTATTGTTCATTTTGTAATACCATCAAGGGACTTGCCTGCATGGATCCATTTGTGATATTACAATGGTTTTAGTTCATTCTAACAATATGCTATTCAGAGAATCAAAACATGTAGCATCATATGAATCTGGAGCGTACACATTAATAAAGGCAGTCTTCCCCCCCCCCATTATGGATACATTTAAAGGGAAGTGATTCTACCTTCTTGGTCCTTCTCTTTAATCAAGTTGGTGATTTAGAGTTTCTTATGCATCCTTATGCTTAAACTTTTAGTTGTGTTTTGGGGCTGATGGAAAATGCAGGTAGTTTGTACAAATGATTCTCAATGCGTCCTGAAGGAGCAGATTGTGTTTCTTTGCAATATCAACATGGTTTGTTGCTAGGACATCAAGACAGCTGGGATGGTTTAATAAGGACAGTTTAGGCCTTTCAATTACTGAGAGAGAATAGCTAGTGTTGCCATTGTGCATTTCTTTATTTTTTTATAAGTGATGTAATTATTGTAATTATTATCTATAGTGTTAATAAGCCCATGGATGTGTAACAAAAAAGCAGTACACACAGGGAAACCCACCCATTGGTCGTTCCACACCCAGAACCATTCCACCCCTTCACTCCTCCTCCCCTCCCTCTCCCTGTAACGGTTGTCGTCGGATAAAGCGGACCAAGACGCATCGGGATCATGTGCCCTCATCTTCTTTATTAATAGGACAAAGAAGGAAAAAACAAAATAAACACGTACACAAAACGACACAACAAAGAATAACAGTCTGGTAAGGCACAAGGCTATACACAGAACAATCTCCCACAAAACACAAACAAAACACATACCTATATATAGGACTCTCAATCAAAGGCAACTACAAACACCTGCCTCCAATTGAGAGTCCAACACCCAATACCTAACATAGAAATACTAAACTAGAGAGAACATAGAAATACAAAAAACATAGAATATAACCCAAAACCCAGAAATAATAAATCAAACACCCTTCTAAGCAAACCACCAGCCCGAACCACATAAAACAAATACCCTCTGCCACGTCCTGACCAAACTACAATACAAATAACCCCTAATACTGGTCAGAACGTGACACTCCCAGCTACTGGTGTGAAATATACCTGATATTGTTCCTTTTAATATAGTGAACGTCCCAGCTTAATGTGATTTCATATGTTGACAATTATTTTTTAAATAAGTTAATTCAAAGTTATTTTGCAAGAGAAAGCCAACAGAAAGCCAAGAGAAAGCCAAGAGAAAGCCAAGAGAAAGCCCAGAGAAAGCCCAGAGAAAGCCCAGAGAAAGCCAACAGAAAGCCAACAGAAAGCCAACAGAAAGCCAAGAGAAAGCCAAGAGAAAGCCAAGAGAAAGCCCAGAGAAAGCCCAGAGAAAGCCAAGAGAAAGCCAACAGAAAGCCAACAGAAAGCCAACAGAAAGCCAACAGAAAGCCAACAGAAAGCCAACAGAAAGCCAACAGAAAGCCAACAGAAAGCCAACAGAAAGCCAACAGAAAGCCAACAGAAAGCCAACAGAAAGCCAACAGAAAGCCAAGAGAAAGCCAAGTGTTTCAATGCAT
>NC_059442.1:6853022-6863022 GCF_905237065.1 Salmo salar
GTTGAGGACTTGACCTCTGATGACCTCTGATGACGTTGAGGACTTGACCTCTTCTTAGCCCTATTAAAGCCCTCTGTCTTCTTTTAAAGGGGCAATCCGCTGTTCAAACAATAACGAAGCTACCGCCCTGCACCTGTTTCAGTAAAAAGGAGTAAATCAAGTTTATGGAGTTCTGAACAGTTATATAGGCACCCTCACACCTTTCTTTATAGAGTCCAGGACAGTTATATAGGCACCCTCACACCTTTCTTTATAGAGTCCAGGACAGTTATATAGGCACCCTCACACCTTTATTTATAGAGTCCAGGACAGTTATATAGGCACCCTCACACCTTTCTTTATAGAGTCCAGGACAGTTATATAGGCACCCTCACACCTTTCTTTATAGAGTCCAGGACAGTTATATAGGCACCCTCACACCTTTCTTTATAGAGTCCAGGACAGTTATATAGGCACCCTCACACCTTTCTTTATAGAGTCCAGGACAGTTATATAGGCACCCTCACACCTTTCTTTATAGAGTCCAGGACAGTTATATAGGCACCCTCACTCCTTTCTTTATAGAGTCCAGGACAGTTATATAGGCACCCTCACACCTTTCTTTATAGAGTCCAGGACAGTTATATAGGCACCCTCACACCTTTCTTTATAGAGTCCAGGACAGTTATATAGGCACCCTCACTCCTTTATTGAATAATTCCCTTTTTCTTCAAAAAATAAATAGACATTTAAAAAAAGTTTTTCATCTCCACACCTTGTTAGTGGATATTCACCATTGCAGTTTATGTCGAGGAAGAAACGTGCAGGAAGCTCATTGATGGCTACAGGAAGCTCATTGATGGCTACAGGAAGCTCATTGATGGCTACAGGAAGCTCATTGATGGCTACAGGAAGCTCATTGATGGCTACAGGAAACTCATTGATGGCTACAGGAAGCTCATTGATGGCTACAGGAAACTCATTGATGGCTACAGGAAGCTCATTGATGGCTACAGGAAACTCATTGATGGCTACAGGAAGCTCATTGATGGCTACAGGAAGCTCATTGATGGCTACAGGAAACTCATTGATGGCTACAGGAAGCTCATTGATGGCTACAGGAAGCTCATTGATGGCTACAGGAAGCTCATTGATGGCTACAGGAAACTCATTGATGGCTACAGGAAGCTCATTGATGGCTACAGGAAGCTCATTGATGGCTACAGGAAGCTCATTGATGGCTACAGGAAGCTCATTGATGGCTACAGGAAGCTCATTGATGGCTACAGGAAGCTCATTGATGGCTACAGGAAGCTCATTGATGGCTACAGGAAACTCATTGATGGCTACAGGAAGCTCATTGATGGCTACAGGAAACTCATTGATGGCTATAGGAAGCTCATTGATGGCTACAGGAAGCTCATTGATGGCTACAGGAAGCTCATTGATGGCTACAGGAAGCGTTTGTCTGCAGTTATCTCGACCAGTACTAGCTCCAGGGTGGCTATAATCTTGTCCTTGCCATTTGTCTTTATTTTCTAATTGAAAATTGAAAACTTAAGTTGACAACAATAAAATAGGTACTGCAATGTTGAAAATCCAATTACAAGGTTTGGACACCAAAAGTGTTTTTCAATTTCAACTATTTTAAAAGCAATAGAGAGTTAATTAAGAAAAATTGAAAAGTGTCCATATAATTGTCGGGAACTGTATTTAGGGTTCTGATGGGGTTAGACTGACTAAGGTTCTGATGAGGTTAGATGGACTGAGGTTCTGATGAGGTTAGACTGACTAAGATTCTGATGGGGTTAGACGGTCTAAGGTTCTGATGGGGTTAGATGGACTGAGGTTCTGATGGGGTTAGACGGTCTAAGGTTCTGATGGGGTTAGACGGTCTAAGGTTCTGATCGGGTTAGACTGACTAAGATTCTGATGGGGTTAGACGGTCTAAGGTTCTGATGGGGTTAGACGGACTAAGGTTCTGATGAGGTTAGACGGACTAAGGTTCTGATGGGGTTAGATGGACTGAGGTTCTGATGAGGTTAGATGGACTGAGGTTCTGATGGGGTTAGATGGACTGAGGTTCTGATGAGGTTAGACGGACTAAGGTTCTGATGGGGTTAGATGGACTGAGGTTCTGATGAGGTTAGATGGACTGAGGTTCTGATGGGATGTAGACGGACTAAGGTTCTGATGGGTTGTAGACGGTCTAAGGTTCTGATGGGTCGTAGATGGTCTAAGGTTCTGATGGGCTTAGACGGGCTAAGGTTCATCCTTCACATATAAATTAATTTAAAAGTATAAAAAATGTATGTAGTAAATCACAGATTGCCCCTTTAACCTTTCACACTATTAGGTTACTTAGATGAGACTGACAGCCGTGGACAGACACAGCGATCGATGCGCTGTGTGTGTTTGTGTATAGATTGGCCTGTTCAGGAGTGTTTTCCATGTCTGATTCTCCTTCAGTTGACTCTGTGTCTCTCATTTGTCTCCCACTGCTGTTGCTGTTCTGTTGTTAGCATGGGCTGGTTACTGTCCTGCTCAGAAAGGGTGACTTGGGCACTGTTTAACTATTTAAGGTATAGGGGGCAGTATTTTCATTTTTGGATGAAAAGCGTGCCCAGAGTAACCTGCCTAATACTCGGGCCCAGAGTCAAATATTAGCATATTATTAGTAGATTTGGATAGAAAAAACTCTGAAGTTTCTAAAACTGTTTGAATGATGTCTGTGAGTATAACAGAACTCATATGGCAGGCAAAAACCTGAGAAAAATCCAACCAGGAAGTGGGAAATCTGAGAATTGTAGTTCTTCTTTTGAATCCCTATCGAAACTACAGTGTCTGTGGGGTCACGTTGCACTTCCTAATGCTTCCATTGGCTGTCAACAGCCTTTAGAAATGTGTTTCATCCTTCTCCTGTTACTGGGCAGAAAATAGGAGCTCAGTCAATGAGTGGACTGCCTGAGGACAAAGGACTTGGTGATGTTTATCTTTAAAATGGTGTAAAATAGTTGATTGTTTGAGAAAATGAAATTATGAGATTTTTGCTGTTTTGTATTTCGCGCCATGTTATTTCACTGGCTGTTGAATAGTGTGTCCCGCAGGTGGACCGTCCCACCTAGCCCAGAGAAGTTAATTGGCTAAGGAACCTTAGTTCTTTTGCGCGGCACAATATTATACTAGCCCACTGAGATAAAGCCTAGGCATTAGATCGGGATGTCACAACTTCCGCCGAAGTCGGCTCCCCTCCTTGTTCGGGCGACGTTCGGCGGTCGTCGTCACCGGCCTTTTAGCTATCGCCGCTCCATTTTTCATTGTTCCATTTGTTTTGTCTTGTTCCCCGTACACCTGGTTTACATTCCCTAATCACACTGCATATATTTATTCCTCTGTTCCCCCCCATGTCTTTGTGTGGAATTGTTTTGTTACGTGTTTAGTGTTATGCGCCAGACTGGTTTTCCCGGGTATCGTGTTTTGACCCGTAGTATGTTTATTGTCGTAGATTTGCATTATTGTGAGTGTTTTCGCGCTTATTCACTTTTGCCATTGGCTGGAGGGGTTTTTGACGCAGTTGCGTCTGTCTTTTGTGCTTCTGCCAAATAAAGTGCACCTGATCACAACTCTCTGCTCTCCTGCACCTGACTTCTTACCATTAGCGCACAACTTTGACACGAGAAGCTAACACAAGCCCTGAGGCTAAATACACTATACATAATGTATATACACTATTTCAGCCACACCCGTTGCTGACAGGTGTATACAATTTAGCACACAGCCATGCAATCTCCATAGACAAACATTGTCAGTAGAATGTCCTTATTGAAGAACTCAGTGACTTTCAACATGGCACCGTCATAGGATACCACCTTTCCAACAAGTCAGATCATCAGATTTCTTCCTTGCTAGAGCTGCCCCGGTCAACTGTAAGTGCTGTTATTATGAAGTAGAAACATCAAGGAGAAACAACGGCTCAGCCGCAAAGTGGTAGGCAACCCAACCTCTCAGAATGGGACCAGCGATTGCTGAAGTGCGTAAAAATCGTCTGTCCTCGGTTGCAACACTCACTACTGAGTTCCAAACTGCCTCTGGAAGCAACGTCAGCACAATAACTGTTTGTCGGGAGCTTCATGAAATGGGTTTCCATGGCCGAGCAGCCACACACAAGCATAAGATTACCATGCGCAATGCCAAGCGTTGGTCGGAATGGTGTAAAGCTCGCCGCTATTGTAATTTGGAGCAGTGGAAACACCTTCTCTGGAGTGATGAATCACGCCTCACTATCTGGCTGTCCGACGGACAAATCTGGGTTTGGGGGATGTCAGGAGAACGCTACCTGCCCCAATGTATAGTGACAACTGTAAAGTTTGGTGGAGGAAGAATAATGGTCTGGGGCTGTTTTTCATGGTTCAGGCTAGTCCCCCTTAGTTCCAGTAAAGGGAAATCGTAACGCTACAACATACAATGACATTCTAGATGATTCTGTGCTTCCACCTTTGTGATAACTATTTGGAGAAGGCCCTTTCCTGTTTTAGCATGACAATGCCCCCTGTGCACAACGAGAGGTCCATAGAGAAATGGTTTGTTGAGATCAGTGTGAAAGAACTTGACTGGCCTGCGCAGAGCCCTGACCTCAACCCCATCGAACACTTTGGGGATGAATTGGAACACCGACTGCGAGCCAGGTCTAATCGACTCAACATCAGTGCCCGACTTTCACTAACGCTCTTGTGGCTGAATGGAAGCAAGTCTCTGCAGAAATGTTCCAACATCTAGTAGGAAGCCTTCCCAGAAGAGTGAAGGTTGTTATAGCAGCAAAGTGGGGGGACCAACTCCATATTAATGCCCATGATTTTGGAATGAGATGTTCGACGAGCAGGTGTCCACATACTTTTGGTCATGTAGTGTATCTCTCTCGCTCTCTCTCTCCTCCCCCCTAAAGTCTCCAATAGTGAGTGATGTTCTAGTGTCCAGTGTTGTTCTTGAGTAGGCCAGACCCCTAGTTATTTATAGCAAGTTTCTGAAGAGGCCTCTTCTAGGAGACGTATCCATGTCCTGATAAATGAAATACCTTGGCCCCTACTGTAACAATAGGACAGCAGTAGCCCACGGCTTAAAGAGGCCTGCAGTGTCTGTGTGTGTGTGAGTGTGCTGATTCTGGTTGTCAAGCCCTTGTCTTGAGGCTAACCACACACACATACGCAAACACACGCATGCACGCACGCACGCACACACACAGACCCACACACAGACCCACACACACACACACACACACACACACACACACACACACACACACACACACACACACACACACACACACACACACACACACACACACACACACACACACACAGAGAGTCTTGTACAGCTAACCTTGGACACACACACAATTCAGTCCCATTCAAAATCCTGTTTTTCCTAACCCCTAAACCTCGCAGCTGCCCACTGCACTCAGGCTAGGAAACACTGTCACCACCGATAAATCTACGATAATCGAGAATTTCAAGAAGCATTTTCCTACGGCCATGCTTCCACCTGGATAACGATACCCCGATCAACAGCTCTGCACCCCCCACAGCAACTTGCCCAAGCCTCCCCATTTCTCCTTCACCCAAATCCAGATAGCTGATGTTTCTGAAAGAGCTACAAAATCTGGACCCCTACAAATCAGCTGGGCTAGACAATCTCGCTTTGAGGATAGTACAGTGCCACCGACACGGCCCGTTACCAAAACCTGCGGGCTCTCCTTCACTGCAGCCAACATGAGTAAAACATTTAAACGTATTAACCCTCGCAAGGCTGCCGAACCAGATGGCATCCTTAGCCGCGTCCTCAGAGCATGCGCAGACCAGCTGGCTGGTGTGTTTACAGACATATTCAATCAATCCCTATCTCAGTCTGCTGTCCCCACATGCTTAAAGCAGGCCAACATTGTTCCTGTTCCCAAGAAAGCTAAAGGTAACTGAGCTAAACGACTATCGCCCCATAGCACTCACTTCCGTCATCATGAAGTGCTTTGAGAGACTAGTCAAGGATCATATCTCCTCCACCCTACCTGACACCCTATACCCACTCCAATTTGCTTACCGCCCCAATAGGTCCACAGACGACGCAATCGCAATCACACTGCACACTGGCCTAACCCATCTGGACAAGAGGAATACCTATGTAAGAATGCTCTTCATCGACTACAGCTCAGCATTTAACACCATAGTACCCTCCAAACTCGTCATTAAGCTCGAGACCCTGGGTCTCAACCCCGCCCTGTGCAACTGGGTCCTGGACTTTCTGATGGGACACCCCCAGGTGGTGAGGGTAGGAAACAACATCTCTACCCTGCTGATCAGCAACACTGGGGCCCCACAAGGGTGCATTCTCAGCCCTCTCCTGTACTCCATGTTTACCCATGACTGCGTGGCCATGGACGCCTCAAACTCAATCATCAAGTTTGCAGACGACACTACAGTGGTAGGCTTGATTACCAACAACGACGAGACGGCCTACAGGGAGGAGGTGAGGGCCCTCAGAGTGTGGTGTCAGGAAAATAACCTCACACTCAATGTCAACAAAACAAAGGAGATGATTGTGGACTTCAGGAAACAGCAGAGGGACCACCCCCCTATCCACATCGACGGGACAGTAGTGGAGAGGGTGGAAAGTTTTAAGTTCCTTGGCGTACACATCACGATAGTCCACCCACACAGACAGCGTGGTGAAGAAGGCACAACAGCGCCTCTTCAACCTCAGGAGGCTGAAGAAATTCGGCTTGTCACCAAAAACACTCACAAACCTTTACAGATGCACAATCGAGAGCATCCTGTCGGGCTGTATCACCGCCTGGTACGGCAACTGCTCTGCCCACAACCGTAAGCCTCTCCAGAGTGTAGTGAGGTCTGCACAACGCATCACCGGGGGCACACTACCTGCCCTCCAGGACACCTACACCACCTGATGTCACAGGAAGGCCTAAAAAGATCATCAAGGACAACAACCACCCAAGTCACTGCCTGTTCACCCCGCTACCATCCAGAAGGCGAGGTCAGTACAGGTGCATCAAAGCTGGGACCGAGAGACTGAAAAACAGCTTCTATCTCAAATCCATCAGACTGTTAAACAGCCATCACTAACATTGAGTGGCTGCTGCCAACATCCAGACTCAAATCGCCAGCCACTTTAATAATAAAAAATTGGATGTAATAAATGTATCACTAGTCACTTTAAACAATGCCACTTTATATAATATTTACATACCCTACATTACTCATCTCATATGTATATACTGTACTCTATTCCATCTACTGCATCTTGCCTATGCCGTTCGGCCATCACTCATCCATATATTTATATGTACATTTTCTTATTCATTCCTTTACACTTGTGTGTAAAAGGTGGTTGTTGTGAAATTGTTACATTACTTGTTAGATATTACTGCATGGTCGGAACAAGAAGCACAAGCATTTCGCTACACTCGCATTAACATCTGCTAACCATGTGTATATGACCATTAACATCTGCTAACCATGTGTATATGACCAATAACATCTGCTAACCATGTGTATATGACCAATAGCATCTGCTAACCATGTGTATATGACCAATAACATCTGCTAACCATGTGTATCTGACCAATAACATCTGCTAACCATGTGTATATGACCATTAACATCTGCTAACCATGTGTATATGACCATTAACATCTGCTAACCATGTGTATATGACCAATAAAATTTGATTTCATTTGACCTGGACCCTCTGTTTTTAAAATTATCCACCGCAATTGTTGCAACCCCTATTACTAACCTGTTCGACCTCTCTTTTGTATCATCTGAGATCCCTAAAGATTGGAAAGCTGCCGTGGTCATCCCCCTCTTCAAAGGGGTAGACACTCTAGACCCAAACTGTTACACACCTATATCTATCCTACCCTGCCTTTCCAAGGTCTTCAAAAGCCAAGACAGATCATCAACCATTTTGAATCCCACCGTACTTTCTCCAATATGCAATCTAGGGTTCTGAGCTGGAGGTCCTAAACGATATCATAACCGCCATCGATAAAAGACAATACTGGCAGCCGCATTCATAAACCTGGCCAAGATTTTCGACTCTGTCAATCACCGCATTCTTATCGGCAGATTCAACAGCCTTGGTTTCTGAAATGACTGCCTTGCCTGTTTCACCAACTACTTCTCTGATAGAGTTCAGTGTGTCAAATCAGAGGGCCTGTTGTCCGGACCTCTGGCAGTCTCTATGGGGGTGCCACAGGATTCAATTCTCGGGCCGACTCTTTTCTCTGTATAGGTCAATGATGTCGCTCTTGCTGCTGGTGATTCTCTGATCTTGTTGTAGATCAGGTCTGTACATTTACTTCACTGAAGCTTATTGTCCAAGAGGACACCCAGATATTTGTATTCCTGTTCAATCTCTATGTTCTGACTTCTGATAGATGTTGCAGAGGTAGGTCTTGTACGCTTCCTGAAGTCTATGCACATCTCTTTGGTCTTATTGGTATTGAGGACCAAGTGTGACTGGTCACACCACTCTACCAAGTCATTTAGGACCGGGCCATGGTGTTCCTCGTCATCATGCAACAGGCTGATCAAGGCAGTGTCATCAGCGAACTTAACAAGGTGTCTGTCAGGATGGGAACTAGTACAACTATTAGTGTACAAGATGTACAGGAGTGGGGACAAAACACATCCCTGAGGAGAGCCTGTGTTGGTGGTGGAGTGGGGACAAAACACATCCCTGAGGAGAGCCTGTGTTGGTATTGCGTATATCTGACACGTGGGGACCTATTTTGACCCCCTGTGACCGTTGGCTCAGGAAGTCCAACAGCCACAAAACCAGCCCCCATCTAAGGAGAAGTCCCGAATGAGTCTCTGTGCCAGAATGTAGGGCTGGATTGTGTTGAAGGCAGAAGAAAAGTCAACAAACAAAATCCTGACATGGGATTGGGTACCCTCTAGATGTCTATAGATCATGTTGAGGAGAGTAAGAATGGCATCATCAACTCCTCTGCTGGGCTGATAGTCAAACTGAAATGGGTCGAGGAGCTTCTGGATGATGCTGAGAATATGACTTTTCACAATTTTCTCATTTCATTACTAAGGATGTCAAGGCAACAGGGCGGTAGTCATTCAGCAGAGAGGGATTAGATGCTTTAGAAATTGGTATAATTATTGAGTTTATCCACAATACTGGCACGTGTTGCTGGTCGAACGAGGATTGGAAAATGTCTGTAAAAACACCAGCCAATTGTTCAGCACGGTGCTTTAACGCATGCCCACTTATTGTGTCTGGCCCTAGGCTTTTATTTACGTCACATCCCCTGTACAACTTCACAACATCAGCCTGTTTAACAACAACCACCCTCAAACTTTTGTGATGATGCTTTCGTTTGTTTTACCTCTGACACAAAGTTGTCTGATTCAAATCTTGAGAAGGAAACATTCAGTTCATTAGCCATGTCCTGGCCCTCATATCCTCCAAGGTCAGCACTGGTTTTCCCCTGCCTATGTGGGGGCACTAGCCATGGATTTAATCCCTTGCCAGGCCAACCTTGAGTTTCCTAAGGAGAGGGTCCGACGAACCCTCAAAAAGGCAAAGCGTCAATACAGGACTAAGATAGAATCGTGCTACACCGGCTCTGATGCTCGTCGGATGTGGCAGGGCTTGCAAACCATTACAGACTACAAAGGGAACACAGCCGAGAGCTGCCCAGTGACACAAGCCTACCAGACGAGCTAAACTACTTCTATGCTCGCTTCGAGGCAAATAACACTAAAACATGCATGAGAGCACCAGCTGTTCTGGAAGACTGTGTGATCACGCTCTCCGCAGCCAATGTGAGTAAGATCTAAACAGGTCAACATTCACAAGGCTGCAGGGCCAGACGGATTACCAGGACGAGTACTGCGAGCATGCGCTGACCAACTGGCAAGTGTCTTCACTGACATTTTCAACCTCTCCCTGTCCGAGTCTGTAATACCAATATGTTTTAAGCAGAGCACCATAGTGC
>NC_059442.1:6868022-6883022 GCF_905237065.1 Salmo salar
TTTAATCCAGATTAAATTAAACTTGTAATTCTGTTCGGTCTCCCATTAAACCTCTAGAGATTGATAAATGACATTTAATCCAGATTAAATGAATCCTGTAATTCTGTTGGGTTTCCCATTAGACCTCTAGAGATTGATAAATTATATTTAATCCAGATTAAATGAATCCTGTAATTCTGTTGGGTTCCCCATTATACCTCTAGAGATTGATAAATGACATGTAATCCAGATTAAAAGAATCCTGTAATTCTGTTGGGTTTCCCCATTAGACCTCTAGAGATTGATAAATGACATGTAATCCAGATTAAAAGAATTCTGTAATTCTGTTGGGTTTCCCATTAGACCTCTAGAGATTGATAAATGACATGTAATCCAGATTAAATGAATCCTGTAATTCTGTTGGGTCTCCCATTAAACCTCTAGAGATTGATAAATGACATTTAATCCAGATGAAATGAATCTTGTAATTCTGTTGGGTCTCCCATTAAACCTCTAGAGATTGATAAATGACATTTAATCCAGATTAAATTAAACTTGTAATTCTGTTCGGTCTCCCATTAATCCTCTAGAGATTGATAAATGACATTTAATCCAGATTAAATGAATCCTGTAATTCTGTTGGGTTTCCCATTAGACCTCTAGAGATTGATAAATTATATTTAATCCAGATTAAATGAATCCTGTAATTCTGTTGGGTTTCCCATTAGACCTCTAGAGATTGATAAATGACATGTAATCCAGATTAAAAGAATCCTGTAATTCTGTTGGGTCTCCCATTAGACCTCTAGAGATTGATAAATGACATGTAATCCAGATTAAAAGAATTCTGTAATTCTGTTGGGTTAATCCCATTAGATTCTGGAATTTAAATGTCATCATGGAATCCTCATGATGATGGTTATTGAATATGAATTGGGTCCAGTTTGTTCTTATTTTTCGTTTTAAATCTAACCGTAACATTAAAGCAAGGAGGAAATAGCCTTGCCAACTCTTATGGAATTGTCATTCAAAACATGTTTACCTTGACAATGACAACAGAGAGTAGGCAAAAGCACAAACAGATCTGGGACCAGGCTGATGAGGAACCAATGAGGAACCAGATCAGAAATGTTCTGAAAAACTGGTCTGGGGTTTCAACTAGAGTAGACCACGCCAAAATGTTTTACCAAGTATCAAATTCAGCTTGTCTCACTGACAAGCCTGGGAAAATGCTGAGACCTGCTATTCTGCTAGCATTGAATGTTTAACTGAGTGAAAAGTGCAGTTTAGAGGTTTTTTTTCTTTAGAGAGAGAGAGAGAGAGAGAGAGAGAGAGAGAGAGAGAGAGAGAGAGAGGGAGAGAGAGAGAGAGAGAGAGAGAGGGAGAGAGAGAGAGAGAGTGTAACTGGCTAGTTTTGTTAATATCAGTTCTCTCTCTCTCTTTGTGTTTAGGTTAATGGCTCCATCTCTTGTCTCTGCCAGAAGAATCTGGTGCAGAATGAGCAGTGAACATCTGCAGATGAGGAGATACGATTGGTCAGGGAAGGTTCTGAGGAGATACGATTGGTCAGGGAAGTTTCTGAGGAGATAACACTTGAAAATGTCTTGGCATGTCTGTGGTAACAGCAGTGTATGTGGCTATGTGTGTGTGTGTGTGTGTGTGTGTGTGTGTGTGTGTGTGTGTGTGTGTGTGTGTGTGTGTGTGTGTGTGTGTGTGTGTGTGTGTGTGTGTGTGTGTGTGTGTGTGTGTGTGTGTGTGTGTGTGTGTGTGTGTGTGTGTCCGTCCTCTCAGGGAGCTCTTACTACAGGCTGTTAGCTCCAAACACACTTCAGTCCAGGCGGCTGATTCTTCCCCTGGTCACTATTCAGAACTGCACTCGTTTAGAAAAACCCATCCCTCTATCACTTTATCTTTCCTCGTCCGTTATCTCTCCTCTTCTCCCTCTGCCATCTATTGTTCTGTCATTTAGAAGAATAAACACATATTTCATCTCCTCCACTTTATCTCAAGGCAACATTTTCTGTCCCCCCCCAAAAAAAAAGTATAAATTTGAAATATATGGCCTATAAACGTGTGAACATTGTGAGAAGGTTGTTAAAGGGTTGTTAAGAGACTTGGACAGATGTTGGAAACAGGTTGGAGATGGATGGACAGTTGGTGTTTGATTAGCAGACAGACTGCTGCTGAATGGAGGAGAAAGATGGAGAGACACAGAGAGAGAGAAAAGAGAGAGAGAGAGAGAGAGAGAGAGAGAGAGAGAGAGAGAAAGCGAGAGAGAGAGAGAGAGAGAGAGAGAGAGAGAGAGAGAGAAAGAAAGAGAGAGAGAAAGAGAGAGAGATAGAGAGAGAGAAAGAAAGAGAGAGAGAAAGAGAGAGAGATAGAGAGAGAGAGTTAATAGATTGAGAGGAATATTATCGTGTTAGCCCGCTGAGCTAAAGTCTTCAGGTCTCAGCCGGAAAGGCCTTGTTACTGAACCAACTCCATTACACTGGCAAATCAAAAGACCTTTAGAAATCATGCTCTTAGGATGAACCATGAAAACATGCTGCTATTAGACTCAGCATTGCTTATTTCTTTCCACTAAAACCTCTCCAGCTATTCCCAGTAATAGCGTCATACAGCTCACTCCTGATAACAGCCATTACAGAAGACTTCTGCTGTCTCTACGGGAGGGTGTGTGTGCAGCGAGTGTGTGTGTGTGTGTGTGTGTGTGTGTGTGTGTGTGTGTGTGTGTGTGTGTGTGTGTGTGTGTGTGTGTGTGTGTGTGTGTGTGTGTGTGTGTGTGTGTGTGTGTGATTGGGTGGTAGAGATTAAAACACTGGCCAACACAAACACAGCTGTTTTATTGTTGCTTTGCTCAGATGTGTTTCAACAGAAAAAGGCCAGACGGGAGAGAACGTGTGTTTAAGAGGGAGTGTGTTATTAGAGAGAGAGAGGTATTAGAGGGAGTGTGTTATTAGAGAGAGAGAGGTATTAGAGGGAGCGTGTTATTAGAGAGAGAGAGGTATTAGAGGGAGCGTGTTATTAGAGAGAGAGAGGTATTAGAGGGAGTGTGTTATTAGAGAGAGAGAGGTATTAGAGGGAGTGTGTTATTAGAGAGAGAGAGGTATTAGAGGGAGCGTGTTATTAGAGAGAGAGAGGTATTAGAGGGAGTGTGTTATTAGAGAGAGAGAGGTATTAGAGGGAGCGTGTTATTAGAGAGAGAGAGGTATTAGAGGGAGTGTGTTATTAGAGAGAGAGAGGTATTAGAGGGAGCGTGTTATTAGAGAGAGAGAGGTATTAGAGGGAGTGTGTTATTAGAGAGAGAGAGGTATTAGAGGGAGTGTGTTATTAGAGAGAGAGAGGTATTAGAGGGAGCGTGTTATTAGAGAGAGAGAGGTATTAGAGGGAGTGTGTTATTAGAGAGAGAGAGGTATTAGAGGGAGTGTGTTATTAGAGAGAGAGAGGTATTAGAGGGAGCGTGTTATTAGAGAGAGAGAGGTATTAGAGGAGCGTGTTATTAGAGAGAGAGAGGTATTAGAGGGAGTGTGTTATTAGAGAGAGAGAGGTATTAGAGGGAGCGTGTTATTAGAGAGAGAGAGGTATTAGAGGGAGTGTGTTATTAGAGAGAGAGAGGTATTAGAGGGAGCGTGTTATTAGAGAGAGAGAGGTATTAGAGGGAGCGTGTTATTAGAGAGAGAGAGGTATTAGAGGGAGTGTGTTATTAGAGAGAGAGGTATTAGAGGGAGTGTGTTATTAGAGAGAGAGAGGTATTAGAGGGAGTGTGTTATTAGAGAGAGAGAGGTATTAGAGGGAGTGTGTTATTAGAGAGAGAGAGGTATTAGAGGGAGTGTGTTATTAGAGAGAGAGAGGTATTAGAGGGAGCGTGTTATTAGAGAGAGAGAGGTATTAGAGGGAGCGTGTTATTAGAGAGAGAGAGGTATTAGAGGGAGCGTGTTATTAGAGAGAGAGAGGTATTAGAGGGAGTGTGTTATTAGAGAGAGAGAGGTATTAGAGGGAGCGTGTTATTAGAGAGAGAGAGGTATTAGAGGGAGTGTGTTATTAGAGAGAGAGAGGTATTAGAGGGAGTGTGTTATTAGAGAGAGAGAGGTATTAGAGGGAGCGTGTTATTAGAGAGAGAGAGGTATTAGAGGGAGTGTGTTATTAGAGAGAGAGAGGTATTAGAGGGAGCGTGTTATTAGAGAGAGAGAGGTATTAGAGGGAGCGTGTTATTAGAGAGAGAGAGGTATTAGAGGGAGTGTGTTATTAGAGAGAGAGAGGTATTAGAGGGAGTGTGTTATTAGAGAGAGAGAGGTATTAGAGGGAGTGTGTTATTAGAGAGAGAGAGGTATTAGAGGGAGTGTGTTATTAGAGAGAGAGAGGTATTAGAGGGAGTGTGTTATTAGAGAGAGAGAGGTATTAGAGGGAGTGTGTTATTAGAGAGAGAGAGGTATTAGAGGGAGTGTGTTATTAGAGAGAGAGAGGTATTAGAGGGAGTGTGTTATTAGAGAGAGAGAGGTATTAGAGGGAGGGTGTTATTAGAGAGAGAGAGGTATTAGAGGGAGTGTGTTATTAGAGAGAGAGAGGTATTAGAGGGAGCGTGTTATTAGAGAGAGAGAGGTATTAGAGGGAGTGTGTTATTAGAGAGAGAGAGGTATTAGAGGGAGTGTGTTATTAGAGAGAGAGAGGTATTAGAGGGAGTGTGTTATTAGAGAGAGAGAGGTATTAGAGGGAGTGTGTTATTAGAGAGAGAGAGGTATTAGAGGGAGTGTGTTATTAGAGAGAGAGAGGTATTAGAGGGAGTGTGTTATTAGAGAGAGAGAGGTATTAGAGGGAGCGTGTTATTAGAGAGAGAGAGGTATTAGAGGGAGTGTGTTATTAGAGAGAGAGAGGTATTAGAGGGAGTGTGTTATTAGAGAGAGAGAGGTATTAGAGGGAGTGTGTTATTAGAGAGAGAGAGGTATTAGAGGGAGTGTGTTATTAGAGAGAGAGAGGTATTAGAGGGAGTGTGTTATTAGAGAGAGAGAGGTATTAGAGGGAGCGTGTTATTAGAGAGAGAGAGGTATTAGAGGGAGCGTGTTATTAGAGAGAGAGAGGTATTAGAGGGAGCGTGTTATTAGAGAGAGAGAGGTATTAGAGGGAGTGTGTTATTAGAGAGAGAGAGGTATTAGAGGGAGTGTGTTATTAGAGAGAGAGAGGTATTAGAGGGAGTGTGTTATTAGAGAGAGAGAGGTATTAGAGGGAGTGTGTTATTAGAGAGAGAGAGGTATTAGAGGGAGTGTGTTATTAGAGAGAGAGAGGTATTAGAGGGAGTGTGTTATTAGAGAGAGAGAGGTATTAGAGGGAGTGTGTTATTAGAGAGAGAGAGGTATTAGAGGGAGTGTGTTATTAGAGAGAGAGAGGTATTAGAGGGAGTGTGTTATTAGAGAGAGAGAGGTATTAGAGGGAGCGTGTTATTAGAGAGAGAGAGGTATTAGAGGGAGTGTGTTATTAGAGAGAGAGAGGTATTAGAGGGAGTGTGTTATTAGAGAGAGAGAGGTATTAAAGGGAGTGTGTTATTAGAGAGAGAGAGGTATTAGAGGGAGTGTGTTATTAGAGAGAGAGAGGTATTAGAGGGAGTGTGTTATTAGAGAGAGAGAGGTATTAGAGGGAGCGTGTTATTAGAGAGAGAGAGGTATTAGAGGGAGCGTGTTATTAGAGAGAGAGAGGTATTAGAGGGAGTGTGTTATTAGAGAGAGAGAGGTATTAGAGGGAGTGTGTTATTAGAGAGAGAGAGGTATTAGAGGGAGCGTGTTATTAGAGAGAGAGAGGTATTAGAGGGAGTGTGTTATTAGAGAGAGAGAGGTATTAGAGGGAGTGTGTTATTAGAGAGAGAGAGGTATTAGAGGGAGTGTGTTATTAGAGAGAGAGAGGTATTAAAGGGAGTGTGTTATTAGAGAGAGAGAGGTATTAGAGGGAGTGTGTTATTAGAGAGAGAGAGGTATTAGAGGGAGTGTGTTATTAGAGAGAGAGAGGTATTAGAGGGAGTGTGTTATTAGAGAGAGAGAGGTATTAGAGGGAGCGTGTTATTAGAGAGAGAGAGGTATTAGAGGGAGTGTGTTATTAGAGAGAGAGAGGTATTAGAGGGAGTGTGTTATTAGAGAGAGAGAGGTATTAGAGGGAGTGTGTTATTAGAGAGAGAGAGGTATTAGAGGGAGCGTGTTATTAGAGAGAGAGAGGTATTAGAGGGAGTGTGTTATTAGAGAGAGAGAGGTATTAGAGGGAGCGTGTTATTAGAGAGAGAGAGGTATTAGAGGGAGTGTGTTTGGTGTACATCAGTTCTGGTTATCATGATTAGAGGAAAGAGAGTTAGAGGCTGACCCTCTAATACCCCCCCTCTCTAATACCCCCCCTCTCTCTCTCTAATACCCCCCCTCTCCCTCTAATACCCCCCCTCTAATACCCCCCCTCTCTCTCTAATACCCCCCTCTCTCCCTCTAATACCCCCCTCTCTAATACCCCCCTCTCTCTCTAATACCCCCCCTCTCTCTCTCTAATACCCCCCCTCTAATACCCCCCTCTCTCTCTAATACCCCCCCTCTCTCTCTCTCTAATACCCCCTCTCTCTAATACCCCCTCTCTCTCTCTCTCTAATACCCCCTCTCTCTAATACCCCCCCTCTCTCTCTAATACCCCCTCTCTCTAATACCCCACCTCTCTCTCTCTAATACCCCCACCTCTCTCTCTAATACCCCCCCTCTCTCTCTAATACCCCCCTCTCTCTAATACCCCCACCTCTCTCTCTCTAATACCCCCTCTCTCTCTAATACCCCCCTCTCTCTAATACCCCCACCTCTCTCTCTCTAATACCCCCACCTCCCTCTCTCTAATACCCCCTCTCTCTCTAATACCCCCTCTCTCTAATACCCCCACCTCTCTCTCTCTAATACCCCCACCTCTCTCTCTCTAATACCCCCCTTCTCTCTCTAATACCCCCGCTCTCTCTCTAATACCTCCCCTCTCTCTCTAACACCCCCCTCTCTCTAATACCCCCCCTCTCTCTAATACCCCCCTCTCTCTAATACACCCACCTCTCTCTCTCTAATACCCCCTCTCTCTCTAATACCCCCACCTCTCTCTCTAATACCCCCTCTCTCTCCCTCTAATACCTCTTTCCCTCTAGTACCTCCACATCTCTCTCTCTCTATACGCCCACCTCTCTCTCTCTCTAATACCCTCTGTCTCTCTCTAATACCCCCCTCTCTCTCTCTAATACGCCCACCTCTCTCTCTCTCTAATACCCCTCCTCTCTCTCCCTCTAATACTCCCCTCTCTCTCCCTCTAATCCCCCTCTCTCTCCCTCTAATACCCCCTCTCCCTCTCCCTCTCCCTCTAATACCCCCACCTCTCTCTCTCTCTCTCCCTCTAATACCCCCCACCTCTCTCTCTCCCTCTAATACCTCCCCCTCTCTCGCTCCCTCTAATACCCCCCTCTCTCTCTCTCTAATATCCCACCTCTCTCTCTCCCTCTAATACCCCCACCTCTCTCTCTCTAATACCCCCCTCTCTCTCCCTCTAAAACTCCCACATCTCTCTCTCTCCCTCTAATACCCCCACCTCTCTCGCTCCCTCTAATACCCCCACCTCTCTCTCTCTCTCTCTAATACGCCCACCTCTCTCGCTCCCTCTAATACACCCACCTCTATCTCTCTCTCCATCTAGAACCCTTACAACAGGCCTACAAGCCTTCAGTCCAGCCTCTCTCAGCCTATTGCGGACAGTCTGAGCACTGATGGAGGGATTGTGCGTTCCTGGTGTAACTCGGGCAGTTGTTGTTGCCATCCTGTACCTGTCCCGCAGGTGTGATGTTCGGATGTACCGATCCTGTGCAGGTGTTGTTACACATGGTCTGCCACTGCGAGGATGATCAGCTGTCCGTCCTGTCTCCCTGTAGGGCTGTCTTAGGCGTCTCACAGTATGGACATTGCAATTTATTGCCCTGGCAACATCCGCAGTCCTCAGGCCTCCTTGCAGCATGCCTAAGGCACGTTCACGCAGATGAGCAGGGACCCTGGGCATCTTACTTTGGTGTTTTTCAGAGTCAGTAGAAAGGCCTCTTTAGTGTCCTAAGTTTTCATAACTGTGACCTTAATTGCCTACCATCTGTAAGCTGTTAGTGTCTTAATGACCGTTCCACAGGTGCACGTTCATTAATTGTTTATGGTTCATTGAACAAGCATGGGAAACAGTGTTTAAACCCTTTACAATGAAGATCTGTGAAGTTATTTGGATTTTTATGAATTATCTTTGAAAGACAGGGTCCTGAAAAAGGGACGTTTCATTGCTGTTAATGGTAATCCCATTTCCACTACTACTATTATTACTATTTCTGTTCGTCCCACCATTTTTGTTAAATGTATACTTTGACAATGTAAGTAATTTAACTTGCCATGTCAATAAAGTATATCGAATTGAATTGAGAGAGGTGGGGGTACTAGAGGGAGAGAGAGAGAGAGGTGGGGGTATTAGAGAGAGAGAGAGAGAGGTGGGGGTATTAGAGAGAGAGAGAGAGGTGGGGGTATTAGAGAGAGAGAGAGAGGTGGGGGTATTAGAGGGAGAGAGAGAGAGAGAGAGAGGTGGGGGTATTAGAGGGAGAGAGAGAGAGGTGGGGGTATTAGAGAGAGAGAGAGAGGTGGGGGGTATTAGAGGGAGAGAGAGAGAGGTGGGGGGTATTAGAGGGAGAGAGAGAGAGAGGTAGGGGTATTAGAGGGAGAGAGAGACAGAGGTGGGGGTATTAGAGAGAGAGAGAGAGAGAGGTGGGGTATTCGAGGGAGAGAGAGAGGTGGGGGTATTAGAGAGAGAGAGAGAGAGAGAGAGAAAGAGAAGTGGGGTATTAGAGGGAGAGAGAGAGGGAGAGAGAGGTGGGGTATTAGAGGGAGAGGGAGAGAGAGAGAGGTGGGGGTATTAGAGAGAGAGAGAGAGGTCGAGGTATAAGAGAGAGAGAGGGAGAGAGAGAGAGGTGGGGGTATTAGAGGGTGAGAGAGAGAGAGGTGGGGGTATTAGAGAGAGAGAGAGAGAGAGAGCGAGAGAGAGAGAGAGAGAGAGGTGGGGGTATTAGAGGGAGAGCAATAGAGGTGAGGCTATTAGTATCTCTCTCTCTCTCTCCCTCTTTCCCCCACTCTTTCTCTCTTTCTCTCTCGCTCCCTCTCCTTTTCTCTCTCTCTCACCACCAAAGTGCCTCTTTTGTATCATCCGATAAATTACAGCACTCCCCCGTCCACTCACCCTGCACAATAGGCCCTCGCTGCTTTTAAAGTGTGTGTGTGTGTTTGTTTGTTTGTGTATGTGAGCATGTGTGTGTGTGTGTGTGTGTGTGTGTGTGTGTGTGTGTGTGTGTGTGTGTGTGTGTGTGTCGAGTATGTGTGTGTGGGTGTGTGTTTAGAAAACCGTGTTTTATGATTTAGTAGATTACTGTTTCTACATATCAATTACATGTACCTCATGTTTGTCATTTGATTGTATACAGATTTAGAAAAAGACTAGTTCCAATAGAGAGAGTCAGTGTCCTCTCTGTGCCCCAGTTAACAGAGTACACACACACACACACAGACACACAGACACACACACACAGACACACAGACACAGACACACACACACACACACACAGACACACACACACACACACACAGACACACAGACACAGACACACACACACACACACACACACACACACACACACACACAGACACAGACACAGACACAGACACAGACACAGACACACACACACACACACACACACACACACAGACACAGACACACACACACACACACACACACACACACACACACACACACACACACACACACACACACACACACACGACACACAGACACACAGACACAGACACACACACACACACACACACACACCACACACACACACACTCCTCTGCCAAAGGAGAGGTGTTCAGTCCCTAAAATTCTAACTCGGTAGCCTTTAGTCTTTTAAAAAACAGCATTCGGAGGCCATTGAACTGTACAATCCTTTTTATTTCAAATAATAATTTATTTGATGTATCATTGTCATGAGATAAACAAGAAATTACCAATGGTCAATTTCGTAGCAAGCATTAAGAATAACATTAATAGGAATAATTATATGAATCATAAATAATAATAGTAATAATAATAATTATAATAACGATAACAATAGTTACATCTATACAAGGTACAAATGTCACCATGTATTTTTTTTATCTGCAGTAAAATCATTGTTACATCACACACAGTTCCTGGCCACTTCTAGTCCCTCTCAGCTAGTCTGAAATCCACAACATGTTTTGCGCTAACATTCCCTTCCCTGTTCTCATGTTTGGCATGACAAAGAGTGACAAGGAGTGGAATGATAGTAAAAACAGACTGGTATTATGGCTCTACTTCTCAGCAGCTCAGAGCAGAGAATGGTAGAATTGTTAAGAACTAAGGTTGCAAAATTCTGGTAATTTTACAAAAAATTCTGATATCCTGGTTGGACGTTTCCCGGAATCAGGAGGAAATTAACAGGAAATGCTCCTACCGGGATTTCTGGGAAACCTGGACATTTTGGGAAACCCCGGTCCTGGAGTGCTTCAGGTTTTTGTGGTTTTCCTGTTTGGCTTTAGACCTGGGAGACCAGGTAGGTGGTATAGCCAGTCAATGATCGTGATCAATTAGCTCAGTAGCTTGAGGTGATCAGTAGTGTCAGGTGAGGTGCTTGGTGTAGAACTAAACCCTGCAATACCTGCAAGACTCCAAGGACCAGGGTTAACTACCGCATGACCTAGAGCAGTGGTTCTCCAACCTCTCCTCTGGACCCCCAGACGTTTCACAACATTGTTGTAGCCCTGAACTAGCTCATCTGGTTAACCTAGTCAAGGGCTTGATGATTAGTTGAATCAGGTGTTCTAGCTCTGGAATAGATCAAACACATGGAACGGCTGGTTTCCCTCGAGGAGAGGTTTGAGAACCCCAGGTTTAGAAGCATTGATTCCGCTCAGTTGATTTCATTTCAGAAAGTACTTCTATTTATCCCCAGTTAGCAGTCCTAGTTAGTTTAGTACTACTATTTAGCCCCAGTTAGCAGTCCTAGTTAGTTTAGTACTACTATTTATCCCCAGTTAGCAGTCCTAGCTAGTTTAGTACGACTATTTAGCCCCAGTTAGCAGTCCTAGCTAGTTTAGTATGTCTATTTAGCCCCAGTTAGCAGTCCTAGTTAGTTTAGTATGTCTATTTAGCCCCAGTTAGCAGTCCTAGTTAGTTTAGTACTAGTATTTAGCCCCAGTTAGCAGTCCTAGTTAGTTTAGTACTACTATTTATCCCCAGTTAGCAGTCCTAGCTAGTTTAGTACTACTATTTATCCCCAGTTAGCAGTCCTAGTTAGTTTAGTATGTCTATTTAGCCCCAGTTAGCAGTCCCAGTTAGTTTAGTATGTCTATTTAGCCCCAGTTAGCAGTCCTAGTTAGTTTAGTACTACTATGTAGCCCCAGTTAGCAGTCCTAGTTAGTTTAGTACTACTATTTATCCCCAGTTAGCAGTCCTAGTTAGTTTAGTACTACTATTTAGCCACAGTTAGCAGTCCTAGTTAGTTTAGTATGTCTATTTAGCCACAGTTAGCAGTCCTAGTTAGTTTAGTACTACTATTTATCCCCAGTTAGCAGTCCTAGTTAGTTTAGTACTACTATTTAGCCACAGTTAGCAGTCCTAGTTAGTTTAGTATGTCTATTTAGCCCCAGTTAGCAGTCCTAGTTAGTTTAGTATGTCTATTTAGCCCCAGTTAGCAGTCCTAGTTAGTTTAGTATGTCTATTTAGCCCCAGTTAGCAGTCCTTGTTAGTTTAATACTACTCTTTAACCCCAGTTAGCAGTCCTAGCTAGTTTAGCAGAACTAGCATGCTGAGCTGACATAGTCTCACTGTAACTCAGAGAAGAGAATATAGAATCTTATAGAATATTATAGTTTTACAATTCAGTTCAGTTCAGCTAGTCTGAGTTTAGCTAGCTGCTCACGTCACTTCAGTTTAGCTAGTTATGTTAAGCCTCAGCTAGAAGTTGGAGCTAGTTTGACCAAACTAACTCTAGCTAGAGAAGAGAGGAGAGAATCCTCAATAATTATACAGCTTCACAGCTCAGGTCAGCTTCAGATAGCAGCTTAGTTCAGTTCACATCAGTCAAAATACTAGTCAGAGTTTAGCTAACTTTAGCTTCAGCTAACAACTGGGAGGCTAACACTCACATGGGGAGGGGGGGAGGGGGGGGCACAGTCAAAACATCCAATGAGTCTCAGAAGAAGAAGAAGAAGAAGAAGAAGAAGAAGAAGAAGAAGAAGAAACAACAACATCATCAACAACAGACAGCTGGGTTGGAAATGTTGTTTTGGTGGTGGGGGGGGGGGGGGTTTGGGGATCTGGGAATGCTACCCTACTTTATAATCCAAACCCCTTGCAGAGTGTGTGTTTGTCTGATCTCCTCTATACGTTACAGTCCATGGAGGAGGTATGGGAGTGTGCTGTATATCAAGGGCTATTGTTTGTTTCTGTGTAGGGGTTTGGGGGAACAGTGTACGTCTTGAAAAAGGAACTTCTCCCAAACGTACACGGTAGAAACGCTCCATTCTCTACAACGCCTTTCTGTTTATGAATAGAAGGAAGATGCAGTCTTCTTACCATCACGGTGCTGAAGGAGGGAGTTGGACGGTTTAATTGGACACTTTGTTAAAAAAAACAAAAAAAAAAACATGTCTGAGCGTCTGAAATGTCCGCAGTAGAAATGACATATAGTCTCTCTTCATAGTCGTCCCGAGGAGAAGTTGTCTGTATGTTTTCGTCGCTTTCCAAGCTTTGATTTTTTTTTTTTTTACTGGAGCGCAAAAAGTTTATATTAAAGTAAAATTTAAGCTGTAAATACAAAACAATACGGTCTAATCACTTAAATGTCATCTAAAAATCACATTTTTTTGTACTTTAATGTTATTTTAAAACAATACTTTTTGTTGTTGTTGAGTGAGAACCACTGAGTGGACAAAACATTAGGAACACCTGCCCTTTCCATAACATAGACTGATCAGGTGAATCCAGGTGAAAGCTATGATCGGTTATTGATGTCACTTCATTGTAGACGAAGGGGAGGAGACAGGTTATTAAATCATGATTTTTAAGCATTGAGACAATTGAGACATGGATTGTGAATGTGTGCCATTCAGAGGGTGAATGGACAAGACAACATATTTAAGTGCATTTGAATGGGATATGGTAGTAGGTGCCAGGTGCACTGGTTTGAGTGTGTCAAGAACTGCAATGCTGCTTTTCACTCTCATCCGTTTCCCTTGTGTATCAAGAATGGTCCATCACCCAAAGGACATCCACACAACTTGACACAACTGTGGGAAGCACTGGAGTCAACATGGGCCAGCAACCCTGTGGAACGCTTTCGACACCTTGTAGAGTCCATGCCCTGATGAATTGAGGCTGTTCTGATGGAAAAAGGGGGGTGTAACTCAATATCAGGAAGGTGTTTCTCATGTTTTGTACACTCAGTGTATTTGTAAGTACCGTGATATGGATGCAGGCATATACTTTTCAAAGCACTCCATTCCTCCAAATATATCCAGTACCAGTCAAAAGTTTGGACTCGCCTACTCATTCAAGGTTTATTTGTTATTTTTACTATTTTCTACATTATAGAATAATAGTGAAGACATCAGAACTATGAAATAACACATATGGAATTATGTAATAACCCCAAAAAGTATTAAACAAATAAAATATATTTTATATTTGAGATTCTTCAAAGTAGCCAACCTTTTCCTTGATGACAGCTTTGCACACTCTTGGCATTCTCTCAACCAGCTTCACCTGGAATGCTTTTCCAACAGTCTTGAAGGTTTTCCCACATATGTTGAGCACTTGTTGGCTGCCTTTCCTTCACTCTGCGGTCCAACTCATCCCAAACCATCTCAATTGAGTTGAGGTCGGGTGATTTTGGAGGCCAGGTCATCTGATGCAGCACTCCATCACTCTCCTTCTTGGTCAAATAGCCCTTACAGAGCCTGGAGGTGTGTTTTGGGTCATTGTCCTGTTGAAAAACAAATGATAGTCCCACTAAGCGCAAACCAGATGGGATGGCGTATCACTGCAGAATTCTGTGGTAGTCATACTGGTTAAGTGTGCCTTGAATTCTAAATAAATCACCAACAGTGTCACCAGCAAAGCACCTCCACACCATCACACCTCCTCCATGCTTCACAGTGGGGACCACACATGCGGAGATCATCCGTTCACCTACTCTGCGTCTCACAAAGACACAGCGGTTGGAACCAAAAATCTCAAATTTGGACTCATCAGACCAACGGACAGATGTCCACCAGTCTAATGTCCATTGTTCATGTTTCTTGGCCCAATCAAGTCTCTTCTTCTTCTTGGTGTCCTTTAGTAGTGGTTTCTTTGCAGCAATTCAACCATGAAGACCTGATTCACGCAGTCTCCTCTGAACAGTTGATGTTGAGATGTGTCTGTTACTTGAACTCCGTGAAGCATTTATTTGGGCTGCAATATCTGAGGTGCAGTAAACTCTAATTAACGTATCCTCTGCAGCAGAGGTAACTCAGGGTCTTCCTTTCCTGTGGCGGTCCTCATGACAGACAGTTTCATCATAGCACTTGATGGTTTTTGCGACTGCACTGCAAAGTTCTTGACATTAACCGCATTGCCTGACCTTCATGTCTTAAAGTAATGATGGACTGTCGTTTCTCTTTGCTTATTTGAGCTGTTCTTTCCGTAATATGGACTTGGTATTTTACCAAATAGGACTATCTTCTGTATACCAACCCTACCTTGTCACAACACAACTGACTGGCTCAAACGAATTAAGAAGGAAATAAATTCCACAAATTCATTTTTAAGAAGGCACACCTGTTAATTGAAATGCATTCCAGGTGACTACCTCATGAAGCTGGTTGAGAGAATGCCAAGAGTGTGCAAAGCTGTCATCAAGGCAAAGGGTGGCTACTTTGAAGAATCTCAAATATAAAA
>NC_059442.1:6893022-6895522 GCF_905237065.1 Salmo salar
CTCTCTCTCGCTCTCTCTCTCTCTCTCTCAAATCTACACTTCTCTCTCCCTTTCTCTTAAATCTACACTTCTCTCTCTTTCTCTCAAATCTACACTTCTCTCTCTGTCTCTCTCTCTTTCTCTCAAATCTACACTTCTCTCTCTCTGTCTCTCTCTCTTTCTCTCAAATCTACACTTCTCTCTCTCTCTCTCTCTCTCTCTCTCTCAAACCTACACTTCTCTCTCTCTCTCTCTCTCTCTCTCTCTCTTTCTCTCAAATCTACACTTCTCTCTCTCTCTCTCTCTCTCTCTCTCTCTCTCTCTCAAACCTACACTTCTCTCTCTCTCTCTCTCTCTCTCTCTCTCTTCTCGCTCTCTCTCAAATCTACACTTCTCTCTCTCTTTCTCTTTCTCTCAAATCTACACTTCTCTCTCGCTCTCTCTCTCTTTCTCTCAAATCTACACCTCTCTCTCTCTCAAATCTACACTTCTCTCTCTCAAATCTACACTTCTCTCTCCCTTTCTCTTTCTCTCAAATCTACACTTCTCTCTCTCTCTCTCTCTCTCTCTCTTTTCTCTCAAATCTACACCTCTTTCTCTCAAATCTACACTTCTCTCTCTCTTTCTCTCAAATCTACACCTCTCTCTCTCTTTCTCTCAAATCTACACTTCTCTCTCTCTCTCTCTCTCTCTCTCAGATCTACATTTCTTTCTCTCTCTCTCTTTCTCTCAAATCTACATCTCTCTCTCTCTCTCTCTCTCTCAAATCTACACCTCTCTCTCTCTCAAATCTACACCTCTCTCTCTCTCTCAAATCTACACTTCTCTCTCTGAAATCTACATCTCTCACTCTCTCTCTCAAACCTACACCTCTCTCTCTCTCAAATCTAAACTTCTCTCTCTCTCTCAAATCTACACTTCTCTTTCTCTCAAATCTACACCTCTCTCTCTCTCAAATCTAAACTTCTCTCTCTCTCTCAAATCTACACTTCTCTTTCTCTCAAATCTACACCTCTCTCTCTCTCAAATCTACACTTCTCTCTCTCTCAAATCTACACCTCTCTCTCTCTCTCTCTCTCTCTCACACACCTCCATCTCTCTCCTCTCTCTCTCTTTCTCTCTCTAATCCCCACTTTCTCTCTCTCTCTCTCCTTCTGTCACCTGATCTGCCTTTTCTTCCTTCTACAACATTCTCTTAAACAGATTGCACTAACGAGTAAGTAAACGTGGTCAGTAACTATGTTTCTAAAATAAAATAAAGTAAGTAAGCCTTGAATGGCCCATAAGGCAGCTTGATGTCCCCTGGACAGAGTGCTAGTCTACCACACTGCCTTTATTATAATTCAATTGTTTACTCTACGTTATATCAAGTAAAGTGAATAACTTCTGTGTACTCTCTCTCTCTCTCTCTCTCTCTCTCTCTCTCTCTCTCTCTCTCTGTCTCTCTCTCTCTCTCTCTCTCTCTCTCTCTCTGTCTCTCTCTCTGTCTCTCTGTCTCTCTTTCTCTCTCTGTCTCTCTGTCTCTCTCTCTGTCTCTGTCTCTGTCTCTCTCTCTCTCTGTCTCTCTCTCTCTCTCTATCTTTGTACTGAATGACTGAATGATTGAATGACTGAATGACTGAATGACTGAATGACTGAATGACTGCCAACCCGGACACTCACACATCCTTTTTTCCCTCAAATCATCCTTCTTTTGAGCAACCCCTCTGGTATACAGTGTCCAGTGACCTCACTGGGTCTTGAGGTGTGTGTGTGTGTGTCTGTGTGTATCTCTGTGTGTGTGTGTGTGTGTGCTGAGACAATAGCCAGGGTCATCTGACCGTGAGGCAGCCCCTCATATCACATGACGGTCTGAAGGTCTTTGTTACTGAGACTCTGCCTATTGTCAGACAGCTGTGCTGCACACACACACACACACACACACACACACACACACACACACACACACACACACACACACACACACACACACACACACACACACACACACACACACACACACACACACACACACACACACACACACACACACACACACACAGAGACTGCTGCCAATCCCCAGATCTTTAACCCTCTGTCTTAGAGACAAAGACACCTGCCATACTGGTTCCGTGTAATTATAGCCAAATCCACAGCTACACTGTTAAAGGCCCAGTGCAGTCAAAAATGTGATTTTCCTGTGTTTTATACGAGGTTGGAATAATACTGCTAGTTTTTAGTTTTCCCCACTCAGACCAGTCCGAGCTACATTGTTGCTTGAGAAATTGCTCTTTGCTAAGAAGCTATTTTTGATAATTTTTTTGACCATTTTAATGTAAAACAATCACAGTAAAGGGACTTAATTGTTGCTCAGAAATGATTTGATATTGAGAATTACCATAATCATTGACTTCTTTACTCTGGGCCATTCTCAGATGGTTAATAAAGAGAGGAGAGAAGGAAGAGAGGAGAGGAGGAGAGAGGAGAGGAGGAGAGAGGAGAGGAGGAAGAGAGGAGAGGAGGAGAGAGGGAGAGAGGAGAG
>NC_059442.1:6903022-6923022 GCF_905237065.1 Salmo salar
CAGGTAGAGGGGGAGAAGAGGAGAACAGGTAGAGGGGGAGAAGAGGAGAACAGGTAGAGGGGATGAAGAGGAGAACAGGTAGAGGGGGAGAAGAGGGGAACAGGTAGAGGGGGAGAAGAGGAGAACAGGTAGAGGGGGGAGAAGAGGAGAACAGGTAGAGGGGGGAGAAGAGGAGAACAGGTAGAGGGGATGAAGAGGAGAACAGGTAGAGGGGGAGAAGAGGAGAACAGGTGGAGGGGATGAAGAGGAGAACAGGTAGAGGGGATGAAGAGGAGAACAGGTAGAGGGGGGAGAAGAGGAGAACAGGTAGAGGGGATGAAGAGGGGAACAGGTAGAGGGGGAGAAGAGGAGAACAGGTAGAGGGGGAGAAGAGGGGAACAGGTAGAGGGGGGAGAAGAGGAGAACAGGTAGAGGGGATGAAGAGGAGAACAGGTAAAGGGGGGAGAAGAGGAGAACAGGTAGAGGGGATGAAGAGGAGAACAGGTAGAGGGGATGAAGAGGAGAACAGGTAGAGGGGGAGAAGAGGAGAACAGGTAGAGGGGGAGAAGAGGAGAACAGGTAGAGGGGATGAAGAGGAGAACAGGTAGAGGGGGGAGAAGAGGAGAACAGGTAGAGGGGGAGAAGAGGAGAACAGGTAGAGGGGGAGAAGAGGAGAACAGGTAGAGGGGGGAGAAGAGGAAAACAGGTAGAGGGGGACAAGAGGAGAACAGGTAGAGGGGGAGAAGAGGGGAACAGGTAGTGGGGGAGAAGAGGGGAACAGGTAGAGGGGGAGAAGAGGAGAACAGGTAGAGGGGGAGAAGAGGAGAACAGGTAGAGGGGGGGAGAAGAGGGGAACAGGTAGAGGGGATGAAGAGGAGAACAGGTAGAGGGGGAGAAGAGGGGAACAGGTAGAGGGGGAGAAGAGGAGAACAGGTAGAGGGGGAGAAGAGGAGAACAGGTAGAGGGGATGAAGGGAGAACAGGTAGAGGGGATGAAGAGGAGAACAGGTAGAGGGGGAGAAGAGGAGAACAGGTAGAGGGGGGAGAAGAGGAGAACAGGTAGAGGGGGAGAAGAGGGGAACAGGTAGAGGGGGAGAAGAGGAGAACAGGTAGAGGGGGAGAAGAGGGGAACAGGTAGAGGGGGAGAAGAGGAGAACAGGTAGAGGGGGAGAAGAGGAGAACAGGTAGAGGGGGAGAAGAGGAGAACAGGTAGAGGGGGAGAAGAGGGGAACAGGTAGAGGGGATGAAGAGGAGAACAGGTAGAGGGGGATAAGAGGGGAACAGGTAGCGGGGGAGAAGACGAGAACAGGTAGAGGGGTAGAAGAGGAGAACAGGTAGAGGGGATGAAGAGGAGAACAGGCAGAGGGGATGAAGAGGAGAACAGGTAGAGGGGGAGAAGAGGGGAACAGGTAGAGGGGGAGAAGAAGAGAACAGGTAGAGGGGTAGAAGAGGAGAACAGGTAGAGGGGATGAAGAGGAGAACAGGTAGAGGGGATGAAGAGGAGAACAGGTAGAGGGGGAGAAGAGGAGAACAGGTAGAGGGGGGAGAAGAGGGGAACAGGTAGAGGGGGAGAAGAGGAGAACAGGTAGAGGGGGGAGAAGAGGAGAACAGGTAGAGGGGGACAAGAGGAGAACAGGTAGAGGGGGAGAAGAGGGGAACAGGTAGTGGGGGGGAGAAGAGGGGAACAGGTAGAGGGGGAGAAGAGGAGAACAGGTAGAGGGGGGAGAAGAGGAGAACAGGTAGAGGGGGGAGAAGAGGGGAACAGGTAGAGGGGATGAAGAGGAGAACAGGTAGAGGGGGAGAAGAGGGGAACAGGTAGAGGGGGAGAAGAGGAGAACAGGTAGAGGGGGAGAAGAGGAGAACAGGTAGAGGGGATGAAGAGGAGAACAGGTAGAGGGGATGAAGAGGAGAACAGGTAGAGGGGGAGAAGAGGAGAACAGGTAGAGGGGGAGAAGAGGGGAACAGGTAGAGGGGGAGAAGAGGAGAACAGGTAGAGGGGGAGAAGAGGGGAACAGGTAGAGGGGGAGAAGAGGAGAACAGGTAGAGGGGGGAAGAGGAGAACAGGTAGAGGGGGAGAAGAGGAGAACAGGTAGAGGGGGAGAAGAGGGGAACAGGTAGAGGGGATGAAGAGGAGAACAGGTAGAGGGGGATAAGAGGGGAACAGGTAGAGGGGGAGAAGAAGAGAACAGGTAGAGGGGTAGAAGAGGAGAACAGGTAGAGGGGATGAAGAGGAGAACAGGCAGAGGGGATGAAGAGGAGAACAGGTAGAGGGGGAGAAGAGGGGAACAGGTAGAGGGGGAGAAGAAGAGAACAGGTAGAGGGGTAGAAGAGGAGAACAGGTAGAGGGGATGAAGAGGAGAACAGGTAGAGGGGATGAAGAGGAGAACAGGTAGAGGGGGAGAAGAGGAGAACAGGTAGAGGGGGAGAAGAGGGGAACAGGTAGAGGGGGAGAAGAGGGGAACAGGTAGAGGGGGAGAAGAGGAGAACAGGTAGAGGGGGAGAAGAGGAGAACAGGTAGAGGGGATGAAGAGGAGAACAGGTAGAGGGGAGAAGAGGGGAACAGGTAGAGGGGGAGAAGAGGGGAACAGGTAGAGGGGGAGAAGAGGGGAACAGGTAGAGGCGATGAAGAGGGGAACAGGGAGAGGGGGAGAAGAGGGGAACAGGTAGAGGGGGAGAAGAGGAGAACAGGTAGAGGGGGAGAAGAGGAGAACAGGTAGAGGGGGAGAAGAGGAGAACAGGTAGAGGGGGGAGAAGAGGGGAACAGGTAGAGGGGGAGAAGAGGAGAACAGGTAGAGGGGGGAGAAGAGGGGAACAGGTGGAGGGGGAGAAGAGGGGAACAGGTAGTGGGGAGAAGAGGAGAACAGGTAGAGGGGGAGAAGAGGGGAACAGGTAGAGGGGGAGAAGAGGAGAACAGGTAGAGGGGGAGAAGAGGAGAACAGGTAGAGGGGGGAGAAGAGGGGAACAGGTAGAGGGGGAGAAGAGGAGAACAGGTAGAGGGGGAGAAGAGGGGAACAGGTAGAGGGGGGAGAAGAGGAGAACAGGTAGAGGGGGAGAAGAGGGGAACAGGTGGAGGGGGAGAAGAGGAGAACAGGTAGAGGGGGAGAAGAGGAGAACAGGTAGAGGGGGAGAAGAGGAGAACAGGTAGAGGGGGAGAAGAGGAGAACAGGTAGAGGGGGAGAAGAGGAGAACAGGTAGAGGGGGAGAAGAGGAGAACAGGTAGAGGGGATGAAGAGGAGAACAGGTAGAGGGGGGAGAAGAGGGGAACAGGTAGAGGGGGAGAAGAGGAGAACAGGTAGAGGGGGGAGAAGAGGAGAACAGGTAGAGGGGATGAAGAGGAGAACAGGTAGAGGGGATGAAGAGGAGAACAGGTAGAGGGGGGAGAAGAGGAGAACAGGTAGAGGGGGAGAAGAGGGGAACAGGTAGAGGGGGAGAAGAGGAGAACAGGTAGAGGGGGGGAGAAGAGGGGAACAGGTAGAGGGGGAGAAGAGGAGAACAGGTAGAGGGGGGAGAAGAGGGGAACAGGTAGAGGGGGAGAAGAGGAGAACAGGTAGAGGGGGAGAAGAGGAGAACAGGTAGAGGGGAGAAGAGGGGAACAGGCAGAGGGGGAGAAGAGGAGAACAGGTAGAGGGGGAGAAGAGGAGAACAGGTAGAGGGGGAGAAGAGGGGAACAGGTAGAGGGGGGGAGAAGAGGGGAACAGGTAGAGGGGGAGAAGAGGAGAACAGGTAGAGGGGGAGAAGAGGAGAACAGGTAGAGGGGGAGAAGAGGAGAACAGGTAGAGGGGGGAGAAGAGGGGAACAGGTAGAGGGGGAGAAGAGGAGAACAGGTAGAGGGGGGAGAAGAGGAGAACAGGTAGAGGGGGAGAAGAGGAGAACAGGTAGAGGGGGAGAAGAGGGGGGAACAGGTAGAGGGGGGAGAAGAGGGGAACAGGTAGAGGGGAGAAGAGGAGAAGGTAGAGGGGATGAAGAGGAGAACAGGTAGAGGTGGGAGAAGAGGGGAACAGGTAGAGGGGGAGAAGAGGAGAACAGGTAGAGGGGGGAGAAGAGGAGAACAGGTAGAGGGGGAGAAGAGGAGAACAGGTAGAGGGGGGAGAAGAAGAGAACAGGTAGAGGGGGAGAAGAGGAGAACAGGTAGAGGGGGAGAAGAGGAGAACAGGTAGAGGGGGAGAAGAGGGGAACAGGTAGAGGGGGGAGAAGAGGGGAACAGGTAGAGGGGGAGAAGAGGAGAACAGGTAGAGGGGGAGAAGAGGAGAACAGGTAGAGGGGGGAGAAGAGGGGAACAGGTAGAGGGGGAGAAGAGGAGAACAGGTAGAGGGGGGAGAAGAGGAGAACAGGTAGAGGGGGGAGAAGAGGAGAACAGGTAGAGGGGGGAGAAGAGGGGAACAGGTAGAGGGGGAGAAGAGGAGAACAGGTAGAGGGGGGAGAACAGGAGAACAGGTAGAGGGGGAGAAGAGGAGAACAGGTAGAGGGGGAGAAGAGGAGAACAGGTAGAGGGGGAGAAGAGGGGAACAGGTAGAGGGGGAGAAGAGGGGAACAGGTAGAGGGGGAGAACAGGAGAACAGGTAGAGGGGAAGAAGAGGAGAACAGGTAGAGGGGATGAAGAGGAGAACAGGTAGAGGGGGAGAAGAGGGGAACAGGTAGAGGGGGGAGAAGAGGAGAACAGGTAGAGGGGGCGAAGAGGAGAACAGGTAGAGGGGGGAGTAGAGGAGAACAGGTAGAGGGGGGAGAAGAGGGGAACAGGTAGAGGGGGGAGAAGAGGAGAACAGGTAGAGGGGATGAAGAGGAGAACAGGTAGAGGGGGAGAAGAGGGGAACAGGTAGAGGGGGGGAGAAGAGGGGAACAGGTAGAGGGGGAGAAGAGGAGAACAGGTAGAGGGGGGAGAACAGGAGAACAGGTAGAGGGGGAGAAGAGGAGAACAGGTAGAGGGGGAGAAAAGGAGAACAGGTAGAGGGGATGAAGAGGAGAACAGGTAGAGGGGGGAGAAGAGGAGAACAGGTAGAGGGGATGAAGAGGAGAACAGGTAGAGGGGGGAGAAGAGGGGAACAGGTAGAGGGGGAGAAGAGGAGAACAGGTAGAGGGGGAGAACAGGAGAACAGGTAGAGGGGGAGAAGAGGAGAACAGGTAGAGGGGGAGAAGAGGAGAACAGGTGAGGGGATGAAGAGGAGAACAGGTAGAGGGGGAGAAGAGGAGAACAGGTAGAGGGGGGGAGAAGAGGGGAACAGGTAGAGTGGGAGAAGAGGAGAAGGTAGAGGGGATGAAGAGGAGAACAGGTAGAGGTGGGAGAAGAGGGGAACAGGTAGAGGGGGAGAAGAGGAGAACAGGTAGAGGGGGGAGAAGAGGAGAACAGGTAGAGGGGGGGAGAAGAGGAGAACAGGTAGAGGGGGAGAAGAAGAGAACAGGTAGAGGGGGAGAAGAGGAGAACAGGTAGAGGGGGAGAAGAGGAGAACAGGTAGAGGGGGGAGAAGAGGGGAACAGGTAGAGGGGGGAGAAGAGGGGAACAGGTAGAGGGGGAGAAGAGGAGAACAGGTAGAGGGGGAGAAGAGGAGAACAGGTAGAGAGGGAGAAGAGGAGAACAGGTAGAGGGGGAGAAGAGGGGAACAGGTAGAGGGGGAGAAGAGGAGAACAGGTAGAGGGGGGAGAACAGGAGAACAGGTAGAGGGGGAGAAGAGGAGAACAGGTAGAGGGGGAGAAGAGGAGAACAGGTAGAGGGGGGAGAAGAGGGGAACAGGTAGAGGGGGAGAAGAGGGGAACAGGTAGAGGGGGGAGAACAGGAGAACAGGTAGAGGGGGAGAAGAGGAGAACAGGTAGAGGGGATGAAGAGGAGAACAGGTAGAGGGGGAGAAGAGGGGAACAGGTAGAGGGGGAGAAGAGGAGAACAGGTAGAGGGGCGAAGAGGAGAACAGGTAGAGGGGGAGTAGAGGAGAACAGGTAGAGGGGGAGAAGAGGGGAACAGGTAGAGGGGATGAAGAGGAGAACAGGTAGAGGGGGAGAAGAGGGGAACAGGTAGAGGGGGGAGAAGAGGGGAACAGGTAGAGGGGGGAGAAGAGGAGAACAGGTAGAGGGGGAGAACAGGAGAACAGGTAGAGGGGGAGAAGAGGAGAACAGGTAGAGGGGGGAGAAGAGGAGAACAGGTAGAGGGGATGAAGAGGAGAACAGGTAGAGGGGGAGAAGAGGAGAACAGGTAGAGGGGATGAAGAGGAGAACAGGTAGAGGGGGGAGAAGAGGGGAACAGGTAGAGGGGGAGAAGAGGAGAACAGGTAGAGGGGGAGAAGAGGAGAACAGGTAGAGGGGATGAAGAGGAGAACAGGTAGAGGGGGAGAGAAGAGGAGAACAGGTAGAGGGGATGAAGAGGAGAACAGGTGAGGGGGAGAAGAGGGGAACAGGTAGAGGGGGAGAAGAGGAGAACAGGTAGAGGGGGAGAACAGGAGAACAGGTAGAGGGGGAGAAGAGGAGAACAGGTAGAGGGGGAGAAGAGGAGAACAGGTAGAGGGGGGAGAAGAGGGGAACAGGTAGAGGGGGAGAAGAGGGGAACAGGTAGAGGGGGGAGAACAGGAGAACAGGTAGAGGGGGGAGAAGAGGGGAACAGGTAGAGGGGGAGAAGAGGAGAACAGGTAGAGGGGGAGAAGAGGAGAACAGGTAGAGGGGGAGTAGAGGAGAACAGGTAGAGGGGGGAGAAGAGGGAACAGGTAGAGGGGGGAGAAGAGGGGAACAGGTAGAGGGGGAGAAGAGGAGAACAGGTAGAGGGGGGAGAAGAGGGAACAGGTAGAGGGGGGAGAAGAGGGGAACAGGTAGAGGGGGAGAAGAGGAGAACAGGTAGAGGGGGAGAAGAGGGGAACAGGTAGAGGGGGAGAAGAGGAGAACAGGTAGAGGGGGAGAAGAGGGGAACAGGTAGAGGGGGAGAAGAGGAGAACAGGTAGAGGGGGAGAAGAGGAGAACAGGTAGAGGGGGAGAAGAGGGGAACAGGTAGAGGGGGAGAAGAGGAAAACAGGTAGAGGGGATGAAGAGGAGAACAGGTAGAGGGGGAGAAGAGGAGAACAGGTAGAGGGGGAGAAGAGGGAACAGGTAGAGGGGGGAGAAGAGGGGAACAGGTAGAGGGGGAGAAGAGGGGAACAGGTAGAGGGGGAGAAGAGGGGAACAGGTAGAGGGGGAGAAGAGGGGAACAGTTAGAGGGGGAGAAGAGGAGAACAGGTAGAGGGGGAGAAGAGGAGAACAGGTAGAGGGGAGAAGAGGAGAACAGGTAGAGGGGGGAGAAGAGGAGAACAGGTAGAGGGGGGAGAAGAGGGGAACAGGTAGAGGGGGAGAAGAGGAGAACAGGTAGAGGGGGAGAAGAGGAGAACAGGTAGAGGGGGGAGAAGAGGAGAACCGTTAGAGGGGGAGAAGAGGGGAACAGGTAGAGGGGGAGAAGAGGGGAACAGGTAGAGGGGGGAGAAGAGGGGAACAGGTAGAGGGGGAGAAGAGGAGAACAGGTAGAGGGGAGAGAAGAGGGGAACAGGTAGAGGGGGAGAAGAGGAGAACAGGTAGAGGGGGGAGAAGAGGAGAACAGGTAGAGGGGGAGAAGAGGAGAACAGGTAGAGGGGAGAAGAGGAGAACAGGTAGAGGGGGAGAAGAGGGAACAGGTAGAGGGGGGAGAAGAGGGGAACAGTTAGAGGGGGAGAAGAGGAGAACAGGTAGAGGGGGAGAAGAGGAGAACAGGTAGAGGAGGAGCAGAGGGGAACAGGTAGAGGGGGAGAAGAGGGGAACAGGTAGAGGGGGAGAAGAGGAGAACAGGTAGAGGGGGGAGAAGAGGGGAACAGGTAGAGGGGGAGAAGAGGGGAACAGGTAGAGGGGATGAAGAGGAGAACAGGGGAGGGGGAGAAGAGGGGAACAGGTAGAGGGGGAGAAGAGGAGAACAGGTAGAGGGGGAGAAGAGGAGAACAGGTAGAGGGGGGAGAAGAGGGGAACAGGTAGAGGGGGAGAAGAGGAGAACAGGAAGGGGAGAAGAGGGGAACAGGTAGAGGGGGAGAAGAGGGAAACAGGTAGAGGGGGGAAAAGAGGGGAACAGGTAGAGGGGGAGAGGAGGGGAACAGGTAGAGGGGGAGAAGAGGAGAACAGGGGAGGGAGAAGAGGGGAACAGGTAGAGGGGGAGAAGAGGAGAACAGGGAGGGGGAGAAGAGGGGAACAGGTAGAGGGGGAGAAGAGGGGAACAGGTAGAGGGGGAGAAGAGGAGAACAGGTAGAGGGGGAGAAGAGGAGAACAGGTAGAGGGGGAGAAGAGGGGAACAGGTAGAGGGGGAGAAGAGGAGAACAGGTAGAGGGGGAGAAGAGGAGAACAGGTAGAGGGGGAGAAGAGGAGAACAGGTAGAGGGGGAGAAGAGGGGAACAGGTAGAGGGGGAGAAGAGGAGAACAGGGGAGGGGGAGAAGAGGGGAACAGGTAGAGGGGGAGAAGAGGGGAACAGGTAGAGGGGGAGAAGAGGAGAACAGGTAGAGGGGGAGAAGAGGGGAACAGGTAGAGGGGGGAGAAGAGGGGAACAGGTAGAGGGGGAGAAGAGGGGAACAGGTAGAGGGGGAGAAGAGGAGAACAGGTAGAGGGGGAGAACAGGGGAACAGGTAGAGGGGGAGAAGAGGGGAACAGGTAGAGGGGGGAGAAGAGGGGAACAGGTAGAGGGGGAGAAGAGGGGAACAGGTGGAGGGGGAGAAGAGGGGAACAGGTAGAGGGGGGAGAAGAGGGGAACAGGTAGAGGGGGAGAAGAGGGGAACAGGTGGAGGGGGAGAACAGGAGAACAGGTGGAGGGGGAGGAAGAGGGGAACTGGTGGAGGGGGAGAAGAGGAGAACAGGTAGAGGGGGGAGAAGAGGGGAACAGGTAGAGGGGGAGAAGAGGGGAACAGGTAGAGGGGGAGAACAGGAGAACAGGTAGAGGGGGAGAAGAGGAGAACAGGTAGAGGGGATGAAGAGGAGAACAGGTAGAGGGGGAGAAGAGGGGAACAGGTAGAGGGGGAGAAGAGGAGAACAGGTAGAGGGGGGCGAAGAGGAGAACAGGTAGAGGGGGAGTAGAGGAGAACAGGTAGAGGGGGGAGAAGAGGGGAACAGGTAGAGGGGATGAAGAGGAGAACAGGTAGAGGGGGAGAAGAGGGGAACAGGTAGAGGGGGGAGAAGAGGGGAACAGGTAGAGGGGGAGAAGAGGAGAACAGGTAGAGGGGGGAGAACAGGAGAACAGGTAGAGGGGGAGAAGAGGAGAACAGGTAGAGGGGGAGAAGAGGAGAACAGGTAGAGGGGATGAAGAGGAGAACAGGTAGAGGGGGAGAAGAGGAGAACAGGTAGAGGGGATGAAGAGGAGAACAGGTAGAGGGGGGAGAAGAGGGGAACAGGTAGAGGGGGAGAAGAGGAGAACAGGTAGAGGGGGAGAAGAGGAGAACAGGTAGAGGGGATGAAGAGGAGAACAGGTAGAGGGGGAGAAGAGGAGAACAGGTAGAGGGGATGAAGAGGAGAACAGGTAGAGGGGGAGAAGAGGGAACAGGTAGAGGGGGAGAAGAGGAGAACAGGTAGAGGGGGAGAACAGGAGAACAGGTAGAGGGGGAGAAGAGGAGAACAGGTAGAGGGGGGAGAAGAGGAGAACAGGTAGAGGGGGAGAAGAGGGGAACAGGTAGAGGGGGGAGAAGAGGGGAACAGGTAGAGGGGGAGAACAGGAGAACAGGTAGAGGGGGAGAAGAGGGGAACAGGTAGAGGGGGAGAAGAGGAGAACAGGTAGAGGGGGAGAAGAGGAGAACAGGTAGAGGGGGGAGTAGAGGAGAACAGGTAGAGGGGGAGAAGAGGGGAACAGGTAGAGGGGGAGAAGAGGGGAACAGGTAGAGGGGGAGAAGAGGAGAACAGGTAGAGGGGGAGAAGAGGGAACAGGTAGAGGGGGAGAAGAGGAGAACAGGTAGAGGGGGAGGAGGAGGAGGAACAGGTAGAGGGGGAGAAGAGGAGAACAGGTAGAGGGGGAGAAGAGGGGAACAGGTAGAGGGGGAGAAGAGGAGAACAGGTAGAGGGGGGAGAAGAGGAGAACAGGTAGAGGGGGAGAAGAGGGGAACAGGTAGAGGGGGGAGAAGAGGAAAACAGGTAGAGGGGATGAAGAGGAGAACAGGTAGAGGGGGAGAAGAGGAGAACAGGTAGAGGGGGAGAAGAGGGGAACAGGTAGAGGGGGGAGAAGAGGGGAACAGGTAGAGGGGGAGAAGAGGGGAACAGGTAGAGGGGGAGAAGAGGGGAACAGGTAGAGGGGGAGAAGAGGGGAACAGTTAGAGGGGGAGAAGAGGAGAACAGGTAGAGGGGGAGAAGAGGAGAACAGGTAGAGGGGGGAGAAGAGGAGAACAGGTAGAGGGGGGGAGAAGAGGAGAACAGGTAGAGGGGGAGAAGAGGGGAACAGGTAGAGGGGGAGAAGAGGAGAACAGGTAGAGGGGGAGAAGAGGAGAACAGGTAGAGGGGGAGAAGAGGAGAACCGTTAGAGGGGGGAGAAGAGGGGAACAGGTAGAGGGGGAGAAGAGGGGAACAGGTAGAGGGGGGAGAAGAGGGGAACAGGTAGAGGGGGAGAAGAGGAGAACAGGTAGAGGGGGAGAAGAGGGGAACAGGTAGAGGGGGAGAAGAGGAGAACAGGTAGAGGGGGAGAAGAGGAGAACAGGTAGAGGGGGAGAAGAGGAGAACAGGTAGAGGGGGAGAAGAGGAGAACAGGTAGAGGGGGGAGAAGAGGGGAACAGGTAGAGGGGGAGAAGAGGGGAACAGTTAGAGGGGGAGAAGAGGAGAACAGGTAGAGGGGGGAGAAGAGGAGAACAGGTAGAGGAGGAGCAGAGGGGAACAGGTAGAGGGGGGAGAAGAGGGGAACAGGTAGAGGGGGGAGAAGAGGAGAACAGGTAGAGGGGGAGAAGAGGGGAACAGGTAGAGGGGGAGAAGAGGGGAACAGGTGAGGGGATGAAGAGGAGAACAGGGGAGGGGGGGAGAAGAGGGGAACAGGTAGAGGGGGAGAAGAGGAGAACAGGTAGAGGGGGAGAAGAGGAGAACAGGTAGAGGGGGGAGAAGAGGGGAACAGGTAGAGGGGGAGAAGAGGAGAACAGGGAGGGGGAGAAGAGGGGAACAGGTAGAGGGGGAGAAGAGGGAAACAGGTAGAGGGGGGGAAAAGAGGGGAACAGGTAGAGGGGGAGAGGAGGGGAACAGGTAGAGGGGGAGAAGAGGAGAACAGGGGGAGGGAGAAGAGGGGAACAGGTAGAGGGGGAGAAGAGGAGAACAGGGAGGGGAGAAGAGGGGAACAGGTAGAGGGGGAGAAGAGGGAACAGGTAGAGGGGGAGAAGAGGAGAACAGGTAGAGGGGGAGAAGAGGAGAACAGGTAGAGGGGGAGAAGAGGAGAACAGGTAGAGGGGGGAGAAGAGGGGAACAGGTAGAGGGGGAGAAGAGGAGAACAGGGGAGGGGGAGAAGAGGGAACAGGTAGAGGGGGAGAAGAGGGGAACAGGTAGAGGGGGAGAAGAGGAGAACAGGTAGAGGGGGGAGAAGAGGGGAACAGGTAGAGGGGGAGAAGAGGGGAACAGGTAGAGGGGGAGAAGAGGGGAACAGGTAGAGGGGAGAAGAGGAGAACAGGTAGAGGGGAGAACAGGGGAACAGGTAGAGGGGGAGAAGAGGGGAACAGGTAGAGGGGGAGAAGAGGGGAACAGGTAGAGGGGGAGAAGAGGGGAACAGGTGGAGGGGGAGAAGAGGGGAACAGGTAGAGGGGGAGAAGAGGGGAACAGGTAGAGGGGGAGAAGAGGGGAACAGGTGGAGGGGGAGAACAGGAGAACAGGTGGAGGGGAGGAAGAGGGGAACTGGTGGAGGGGGAGAAGAGGAGAACAGGTGGAGGGGGAGGAAGAGGGGAACTGGTGGAGGGGGAGAAGAGGGAGAACAGGTGGAGGGGGAGGAAGAGGGGAACAGGTGGAGGGGGAGAAGAGGAGAACAGGTGGAGGGGGAGGAAGAGGGGAACAGGTGGAGGGGAGGAAGAGGGACAGGTAGAGGGGTAGAAGAGGGGAAAAGGTGGAGGGGGAGAAGGGGGAACAGGTAGAGGGGAGGAGGAGGGGAACTGGTGGAGGGGAGAAGAGGGAACAGGGGGAGGGGAGAAGAGGGGAACAGGTGGAGGGGGAGAAGAGGAGAACAGGTGGAGGGGGAGAAGAGGAGAACAGGGGAGGGGGAGAAGAGGGGAACAGGTGGAGGGGGAGAAGAGGGGAACAGGTGGATGGGGGAGAAGAGGAGAACAGGTGGAGGGGAGAAGAGGGGAACAGGTAGAGGGGGAGGAGAGGGGAACAGGGGGAGGGGGAGAAGAGGAGAACAGGTAGAGGGGGAGAAGAGGAGAACAGGGGGAGGGGGAGAAGAGGGGAACAGGTAGAGGGGGGAGAAGAGGAGAACAGGTAGAGGGGGAGAAGAGGAGAACAGGTAGAGGGGGAGAAGAGGAGAACAGGTAGAGGGGGAGAAGAGGAGAACAGGTAGAGGGGGAGAAGAGGGGAACAGGTAGAGGGGATGAAGAGGAGAACAGGTAGAGGGGGAGAAGAGGAGAACAGGTAGAGGGGGAGAAGAGGAGAACAGGTAGAGGGGGAGAAGAGGAGAACAGGGGAGGGGGAGAAGAGGGGAACAGGTAGAGGGGGAGAAGAGGGGAACAGGTAGAGGGGGAGAAGAGGAGAACAGGTAGAGGGGGAGAAGAGGGGAACAGGTAGAGGGGGGAGAAGAGGGGAACAGGTAGAGGGGGAGAAGAGGGGAACAGGTAGAGGGGGAGAAGAGGAGAACAGGTAGAGGGGGAGAACAGGGGAACAGGTAGAGGGGGAGAAGAGGGGAACAGGTAGAGGGGGAGAAGAGGGGAACAGGTAGAGGGGGGAGAAGAGGGGAACAGGTGGAGGGGGAGAAGAGGGGAACAGGTAGAGGGGGAGAAGAGGGGAACAGGTAGAGGGGGAGAAGAGGGGAACAGGTGGAGGGGGAGAACAGGAGAACAGGTGGAGGGGGAGGAAGAGGGGAACTGGTGGAGGGGGAGAAGAGGAGAACAGGTGGAGGGGGAGGAAGAGGGGAACTGGTGGAGGGGGGAGAAGAGGAGAACAGGTGGAGGGGGAGGAAGAGGGGAACAGGTGGAGGGGGAGAAGAGGAGAACAGGTGGAGGGGGAGGAAGAGGGGAACAGGTGGAGGGGGAGGAAGAGGGGACAGGTAGAGGGGTAGAAGAGGGGAAAAGGTGGAGGGGGAGAAGGGGGGAACAGGTAGAGGGGGAGGAGGAGGGGAACTGGTGGAGGGGGAGAAGAGGGGAACAGGGGGAGGGGAGAAGAGGGGAACAGGTGGAGGGGGGAGAAGAGGAGAACAGGTGGAGGGGGAGAAGAGGAGAACAGGGGGAGGGGGAGAAGAGGGGAACAGGTGGAGGGGGAGAAGAGGGGAACAGGTGGATGGGGGAGAAGAGGAGAACAGGTGGAGGGGGAGAAGAGGGGAACAGGTAGAGGGGGAGGAGAGGGGAACAGGGGAGGGGGAGAAGAGGAGAACAGGTAGAGGGGGAGAAGAGGAGAACAGGGGAGGGGGAGAAGAGGGGAACAGGTAGAGGGGGAGAAGAGGAGAACAGGTAGAGGGGGAGAAGAGGAGAACAGGTAGAGGGGGAGAAGAGGAGAACAGGTAGAGGGGGAGAAGAGGAGAACAGGTAGAGGGGGAGAAGAGGGGAACAGGTAGAGGGGATGAAGAGGAGAACAGGTAGAGGGGGAGAAGAGGAGAACAGGTAGAGGGGGAGAAGAGGAGAACAGGGGGAGGGGGAGAAGACGGGAACAGGTAGAGGGGGAGAAGAGGGGAACAGGTAGAGGGGGAGAAGAGGGGAACAGGTAGAGGGGGAGAAGAGGAGAACAGGGGAGGGGGAGAAGAGGGGAACAGGTAGAGGGGAGAGAAGAGGAGAACAGGTAGAGGGGGAGAAGAGGGGAACAGGTAGAGGGGGAGAAGAGGAGAACAGGTAGAGGGGGGAGAAGAGGGGAACAGGTAGAGGGGAGAGAAGAGGAGAACAGGTGGAGGGGGAGAAGAGGGGAACTGGTAGAGGGGGAGAAGAGGAGAACAGGGGAGGGGGAGAAGAGGGGAACAGGTAGAGGGGGAGAAGAGGGGAACAGGTAGAGGGGGAGAAGAGGAGAACAGGGGGGAGAACAGGGGAACAGGTAGAGGGGGAGAAGAGGGGAACAGGTAGAGGGGAGAAGAGGGGAACAGGTAGAGGGGGGAGAAGAGGGGAACAGGTAGAGGGGGAGAAGAGGAGAACAGGTAGAGGGGGAGAAGAGGGGAACAGGTAGAGGGGGGAGAAGAGGGGAACAGGTGGAGGGGGGAGAAGAGGAGAACAGGTGGAGGGGGGAGAAGAGGGGACCAGGTAGAGGGGAGGAGGAGGGGAACTGGTGGAGGGGGAGAAGAGGGGAACAGGGGTAGGGGGAGGAAGAGGGGAACTGGTGGAGGGGGGAGAAGAGGAGAACAGGTGGAGGGGGAGAAGAGGGGAACAGGTAGAGGGGGAGGAAGAGGGGAACAGGTGGAGGGGGAGGAAGAGGGGAACAGGTGGAGGGGGAGAAGAGGAGAACAGGTGGAGGGGGAGGAAGAGGGGAACAGGTGGAGTGGGAGGAAGAGGGAACAGGTAGAGGGGGAGGAGGAGGGGAACTTGTGGAGGGGGAGAAGAGGGGAACAGGGGAGGGGGAGAAGAGGGGAACAGGTGGAGGGGGGAGAAGAGGAGAACAGGTGGAGGGGGAGAAGAGGAGAACAGGGGGAGGGGGAGAAGAGGGGAACAGGTGGAGGGGGAGAAGAGGGGAACAGGTGGATGGGGGAGAAGAGGAGAACAGGTGGAGGGGGAGAAGAGGGGAACAGGTAGAGGGGGAGGAGAGGGGAACAGGGGGAGGGGGAGGAAGAGGGGAACAGGTAGAGGGGGAGAAGAGGGGAATAGGTGGAGGGGGAGGAGCGGGGAACGGGTGGAGGGGAGCAAGATGGGGGATGGGAGAGAGATAGGGGGAGGGGAGAGATATGGGGGAGGGGAGAGAGATGGGGGGAGGGGAGCGATCTAGGTTGGGCAAAATTCAAAATGGCGGTGTTCGCTTTAGCAATCTCACTAGTATAAAGACCTCCACCATTCCTGCCATTATTGAAAGAGATTGTGATACCTCACATCTCAAAATTGGGTTACTTAATGTTAGATCCCTCACTTCCAAGGCAGTTATAGTCAATGAACTAATCACTGATAATAATCTTGATGTGATTGGCCTGACTGAAACATGGCTTAAGCCTGATGAATTTACTGTGTTAAATGAGGCCTCACCCCCTGGTTACACTAGTGACCATACCCCCCGTGCATCCGGCAAAGGCGGAGGTGTTGCTAACATTTACGAAGGCAAATTTCAATTTTTCAACAAAAAAAAACAATGACGTTTTCGTCTTTTGAGCTTCTAGTCATGAAATCTATGCAGCCTACTCAATCACTTTTTATAGCTACTGTTTACAGGCCTCCTGGGCCATATGCACTGTTCCTCACTGAGTTCCCTGAATTCTTATCGGATCTTGTAGTCATAGCAGATAATATTCTAATTTTTGGTGACTTTAACATTCACATGGAAAAGTCCACAGACCCACTCCAAAAGGCTTTCGGAGCCATCATCGACTCAGTGGGTTTTGTCCAACATGTCTCTGGACCTACTCACTGCCACAGTCATACTCTGGACCTAGTTTTGTCCCATGGAATAAATGTTGTGGATCTAAATGTTTTTCCTCATAATCCTGGACTATCGGACCACCATTTTATTACGTTTGCAATTGCAACAAATAATCTGCTCAGACCCCAACCAAGGAGCATTAAAAGTCGTGCTATAAATTCTCAGACAACCCAAAGATTCCTTGATGACCTTCCAGACTGCCTCTGCCTACCCAAGGACGTCAGAGGACAAAAATCAGTTAACCACCTAACCGAGGAACTCAATTTAACCTTGCGCAATACCCTAGATGCAGTTGCACCCCTAAAAACTAAAAACATCTGTCATAAGAAACTAGCTCCCTGGTATACAGAAAATACACGAGCTCTGAAGCAAGCTTCCAGAAAATTGGAACGGAAATGGCGCCACACCAAACTGGAAGTCTTCCGACTAGCTTGGAAAGACAGTACCGTGCAGTATCGAAGAGCCCTTACTGCTGCTCGATCATCCTATTTTTCCAACTTAATTGAGGAAAATAAGAACAATCCGAAATATCTTTTGATACTGTCGCAAAGCTAACTAAAAAGCAGCCTTCGCAAATGGAGGATGGCTTTCACTTCAGCAGTAATAAATTTATGAACTTCTTTGAGGAAAAGATCATGATCATTAGAAAGCAAATTACAGACTCCTCTTTAAATCTGGGTATTCCTCCAAAGCTCCATTGTCCTGAGTCTACACAACTCTGCCAGGACCTAGGATCAAGGGAGATACTAAAGTGTTTTAGTATTATATCTCTTGACGCAATGATGAAAATAATCATGGCCTCCAAACCCTCAAGCTGCATACTGGACCCTATTCCAACTAAACTACTGAAAGAGCTGCTTCCTGTGCTTGGCCCTCCTATGTTGAACATAATAAACGGCTCTCTATCCACCGGATGTGTACCAAGCTCACTAAAAGTGGCAGTAATAAAGCCTCTCTTGAAAAAGCCGAAACTTGATCCAGAAATTATAAAAAACAATCGGCCTATATCGAATCTTCCATTCCTCTCAAAGATTTTAGAAAAAGCTGTTGCACAGCAACTCACTGCCTTCCTGAAGACAAACAATGTATACGAAACGCTTCAGTCTGGTTTTAGACCCCATCATAGCACTGAGACTGCACTTGTGAAGGTGGTAAATGACCTTTTAATGACGTCAGACCGAGGCTCTGCATCTGTCCTCGTGCTCCTAGATCTTAGTGCCGCTTTTGATACCATCGATCACCACATTCTTTTGGAGAGATTGGAAACCCAAATTGGTCTACATGGACAAGTTCTGGCCTGGTTTAGATCTTATCTGTCGGAAAGATATCAGTTTGTCTCTGTGAATGGTTTGTCTTCTGACAAATCAATTGTAAATTTCGGTGTTCCTCAAGGTTCCGTTTTAGGACCACTATTGTTTTCACTATATATTTTACCTCTTGGGGATGTCATTCGAAAACATAATGTTACATTTCACTGCTATGCGGACGACACACAGCTGTACATTTCAATGAAACATGGTGAAGCCCCAAAATTGCCCTCGCTAGAAGCCTGTGTTTCAGACATAAAGAAGTGGATGGCTGCAAACTTTCTACTTTTAAACTCGGACAAAACAGAGATGCTTGTTCTAGGTCCCAAGAAACAAAGAGATCTTCTGTTGAATCTGACAATTAATCTGGATGGTTGTACAGTCGTCTCAAATAAAACTGTGAAGGACCTCGGGCGTTACTCTGGACCCTGATCTCTCTTTTGAAGAACATATCAAGACAGTTTCAAGGACAGCTTTTTTCCATCTACGTAACATTGCAAAAATCAGAAATTTTCTGTCCAAAAATGACGCAGAAAAATTAATCCATGCTTTTGTTACTTCTAGGCTGGACTACTGCAATGCTCTACTTTCCGGCTACCCGGATAAAGCACTAAATAAACTTCAGTTAGTGCTAAATACGGCTGCTAGAATCCTGACTAGAACCAAAAAATTTGATCATATTACTCCAGTGCTAGCCTCCCTACACTGGCTTCCTGTTAAGGCAAGGGCTGATTTCAAGGTTTTACTGCTAACCTACAAAGCATTACATGGGCTTGCTCCTACCTATCTTTCCGATTTGGTCCTGCCGTACATACCTACACGTACGCTACGGTCACAAGACGCAGGCCTCCTAATTGTCCCTAGAATTTCTAAGCAAACGGCTGGAGGTAGGGCTTTCTCCTATAGAGCTCCATTTTTATGGAATGGTCTGCCTACCAATGTGAGAGACGCAGACTCAGTCTCAACCTTTAAGTCTTTACTGAAGACTTATCTCTTCAGTAGGTCCTATGATTAAGTATAGTCTGGCCCAGGAGTGTGAAGGTGAACGGAAAGGCTGGAGCAACGAACCGCCCTTGCTGTCTCTGCCTTGCCGGTTCCCCTCTTTCCACTGGGATTCTCTGCCTCTAACCCTTTTACAGGGGCTGAGTCACTGGCCTACTGGTGTTCTTCCATGCCGTCCATGGGAGGGGTGCGTCACTTGAGTGGGTTGAGTCACTGACGTGGTCTTCCTGTCTGGGTTGGCGCCCCCCTTGGGTTGTGCCATGGCGGAGATCGTTGTGGGCTATACTCGGCCTTGTCTTAGGACGGTAAGTTGGTGGTTGGAGACATCCCTCTAGTGGTGTGGGGGCTGTGCTTTGGCAAAGTGGGTGGGGTTATATCCTGCCTGTTTGGCCCTGTCCGGGGGTATCATCGGATGGGGCCACAGTGTCTTCTGATCCCTCCTGTCTCAGCCTCCAGTATTTATGCTGCAGTAGTTTGTGTCGGGGGGCTAGGGTCAGTCTGTTACATCTGGAGTATTTCTCTTGTCTTATCCGGTGTCCTGTGTGTATTTAAATATGCTCTCTCTAATTCTCTCTTTCTCTCTTTCTGTCTTTCTCTCGGAGGACCTGAGCCCTAGGACCATGCCTCAGGACTACCTGGTATGATGACTCCTTGCTGTCCCCAGTCCACCTGGCCGTGCTGCTGCTCCAGTTTCAACTGTTCTGCTTGCGGCTATGGAACCCTGACCTGTTCACCGGACGTGCTTGTTGCACCCTCGACAACTACTATGATTATTATTATTTGACCATGCTGGTCATTTATGAACATTTTAACATTTTAACATCTTGACTATGTTCTGTTATAATATCCACCCTGCACAGCCAGAAGAGGACTGGCCACCCCTCATAGCCTGGTTCCTCTCTAGGTTTCTTCCTAGGTTTTTGGCCTTTCTAGGGAGTTTTTCCTAGGGAGTTTTTCCTAGCCACCGTGCTTCTTTCACATGCTTTGCTTGCTGTTTGGGGTTTTAGGCTGGGTTTCTGTACAGCACTTTGAGAATATCAGCTGATGTACGAAGGGCTATATAAAAATAAATTTGATTTGATTTGATTTGATGGGGGAGGGGAGAGATATGGGGAGGGGAGAGATATGGGGAGGGGAGAGAGATGGGGGAGGGGAGTGATGGGGAGGGAGATATATGGGGAGGGGAGAGAAATGGGGAGGGGAGTGATGGGGAGGGGAGAGATATGGGGAGGGGAGAGATATGGGGGAGGGGAGAGATATGGGGAGGGGAGAGATATGGGGGAGGGGAGAGATATGGAGGAGGGGAGAGAAATGGGGAGGGGAGAGATATGGGGAGGGGAGATATATGGGGGAGGGGAGTGATCGGGAGGGGAGAGATATGAGGGAGGGGAGAGATATGGGGGAGGGGAGAGATATGGGGAGGGGAGAGATATGGGGGAGGGGAGAGATATGGGGAGGGGAGAGATATGGGGGAGAGAGATGGGGAGGGGAGAGATATGGGGAGGGGAGAGATATGGGGGAGGGGAGAGATATGGGGAGGGGAGAGATATGGGGAGAGAGATGGGGGAGGGGAGAGATATGGGGGGAGAGAGATGGGGAGGGGAGAGAAATGGGGGAGGGGAGAGAGATGGGGAGGGGAGATATATGGGGGAGGGGAGAGAAATGGGTGAGGGGAGAGAAATGGGGGAGGGGAGAGATATGGGGGAGGGGAGAGAGATGGGGGAGGGGAGATATATGGGGGAGGGGAGAGAGATGGCAGGATAAAGGGATGGAGGAGGAAAAGTTTAACTACCTGCACAACCTGGTCCTGGCTGACTCATCATGCTCAACAACCTGGTCCTGGCTGACTCCTTATGCTCCACACCCTGGTCCTGGCTGACTCATCATGCTCCACACCCTGGTCCTGGCTGACTCATCATGCTCAACAACCTGGTCCTGGCTGACTCCTTATGCTCCACACCCTGGTCCTGGCTGACTCATCATGCTCCACACCCTGGTCCTGGCTGACTCATCATGCTCCACACCCTGGTCCTGGCTGACTCCTTATGCTCCACACCCTGGTCCTGG
>NC_059442.1:6925522-6928022 GCF_905237065.1 Salmo salar
ATACATCAAATAAATTATTATTTGAAATAAAAAGGATTGTACAGTTCAATGGCCTCCGAATGCTGTTTTTTAAAAGACTAAAGGCTACCGAGTTAGAATTTTAGGGACTGAACACCTCTCCTTTGGCAGAGGAGTGTGTGTGTGTGTGTGTGTGTGTGTGTGTGTGTGTGTGTGTGTGTGTGTGTGTGTGTGTGTGTGTGTGTGTGTGTGTGTGTGTGTGTGTGTGTGTGTGTGTGTGTGCAGGCGGCAGGTAGCCGAGCGTTGGGTCCATAACCAAAAGGTCGCTGGTTTGAATCCCCAAGCTGACTAGGTAAAAAATCTGTCTGTGTCCTTGAGCAAGGCACTTAACCCTAATTACTCCTGTAAGTCGCTCTGGATAAGAGAGTCTGCTAAAATGGAAAGTGTGTGTGTGTGTGTGTGTGTGTGTGTGTGTGTCTGTGTGTTCAGTGGAGGGGAAAAACAGCTTTGACATGGAGATTAGAACAGACATTGTCTCATAGGAACAAGGGATGAGAGAGAGGGAGGGATGAGAGGAGAGAGAAAGAGCGAGGGAGGTATTTTTCAGGGAGGCTTTGTGTCAGGATGGGAGGGGTGACAGACAAAAGAGCAACGCAGCTGGAACGTGACAATTCAGCAATTAACACACACACACACACACACACACACACACACACACACACACACACACACACACACACACACACACACACACACACACACACACTCTCTCTCACACACACACACACACAAAAACAAATACACACACACACACACACATGTTAACAGAAGCAGACTGAGACTGTATTGTTGACTATATGTTTCTTAAAGGTTGAAAATAAAGCAAGCTTCACATTTTACTAATATATAACATGCATCCTTTTATGTACCCAAATATATCAGCATATTTATTTTTATCAATACACTTTCATGTTTATTTTTTATGTCACGTCAAACATTAAAGCTGTGGTTCTCCTTTCTGTGATGTTGTACAGATGCAGTATCTTAATTTGATCATCCTGTTGTTGCAAGCTTGAGGTGTTTGAAAATAAAGGCTTAAAAAATGTGTAATTTCCTCTTTAAAATGTCAGACTTGTTTTGCCCTAACTATAAATGTATCAACCTCTTAAAAAAAAAATCCATTCATTATAATCCACATGATATTTCAAATTAAGATACGGCATCTGTAGTGATGTAAAGTGTCAGACACTGGCTTCCAGAGGCCGTTCCCACCGGACGGATACTACACACAGACAGGGACATTCCCAAACACACACACACACACACACACACACACACACACACACACACACACACACACACACACACACACACACACACACACACACACACACACACAACACGAGCAACTCCAAAATGACACAGTACATTATTTTACCATTTACTTCTATAATAATCTGAAACACAACCAAAACTAACAGCAAAGTTTGCATCCAACAAGTTTGTCACCAGCTTGATGTAGTCAGAAATAACTAAATGCTATTATTTTTACTACTTTGCATAAGTGAATTTGTCCCAATACTCTCTGGTTTATCTCTTTCTTGGCGCAAGTGTATTAGTATAAAATAAAATAATTTCCCCATTTTTGAAGTATATAATTTACACTATTTATACAAAAGAATGTGGACACACATTACAATTAGTGGATTTGGCTATTTCAGCCACACCTGTTGCAGACAGGTGTATAAAATCGAGCACACCGCCATGCAATCTCCATAGACAAACATTGTCAGTAGAAGGGCATTACTGAAGAGCTCAGTGACTTTCAACGTGGCACCGTCATAGGATGCCACCTTTCCAACAACTTTGGCGAATGCCAGGAGAACACTACCTGCCCCAATGCATAGTGCCAACTGTAAAGTTTGGTGTAGGAGGAATAATGGTCTGGGGCTGTTTTTCATGGTTCGGGCCCCTTAGTTCCAGTGAAGGGAAATCTTAATGCTACAGCATACAATGACATTCTAGATGATTCTGTGTTTCCAACTTTGTGGTAACAGTTTGGGGAAGGCTCTTTCCTGTTTCAGCATGACACTGCAAGAAAGCAAGATCCATACAGATTAAATTTTTTTGAGATCAGTGTCGAAAAACTTGACTGGCCTGCACAGAGCCCTGACCTCAACACAATCGAACACCTTTGGGATGAACCGTAACGTCGACTGCAAGCCAGGCCTAATCTCCCAAAATCAGTGTCCGACCTCACTAATGCTCATGTGGTTGAATGGAAGCAAATCCCCACAGCAATGTTCCAACATCTAGTGGAAAGCCTTCCCAGAAGAGTGGAGGCTGTTATAGCAGCAAAGGGGGGGACCACCTCCATATTAATGACCATGATTTTGGAATGAGATGTTTGACGAGCAGGTGTCCACATACTTTTGGTCATGTAGTGTAACTGCAGGCCTCCAGCGTACTTATAGCTTGTGCACAGACAGACAGACAGACAGACAGACAGACAGACAGACAGACAGACAGACAGACAGACAGA
>NC_059442.1:6933022-6943022 GCF_905237065.1 Salmo salar
CTTCAAAAACGAATAAGAAATAATAGTTTTAGTATCAGGACACAGACTTGGAAATCCGTGTCTTTGAGCGCAACGATGAAGTTGCACACCTGCTAAAATCGGTTTCCTATTGAACATACTTCTTTCCGAAAGATATAATATAGTTTGATTACATTTTAGGGTGTCTGAGGAGTAAATAGAAACGTATTTTGACTTGTTGAAACAAAGTTTAGGGGTAGATTTTCAGATTTCTTTCTCTGCATGTTGAACGAGTGGATTACTCAAAATGATATAAAGAAGGATGTTATCTCTGGGACCCTTTGGATGACAAATCAGAGGAAGATTTTCAAAAAGTAAGTGAATATTTAATCTTTATATGTGAAATTATGAAACCTGTGCCGGTGGAAAAATATTTTGATCTGGTGGCGCCGTCCTCAAACAATCGCATGGCATGTTTTCGCTGTAATAGCTGCTGTAAATCGGACAGTGCAGTTAGATTAACAAGAATTTAAGCTTTCAGCCGATATAAGACACTTATATGTACCTAAATGTTTAAAATCCATAATATTTATTTGAATTTATTTGAATTACGCTCCCTCCAGTTTCATTGGAAGTTGTCCGCTAGCGGGACACCGATCCTTAAAGTAGCTAGGTAAGACAACCACATCAGTCATAGTATGTAAAACTTTTCTACCAGTATAGCACATTCTGTTAACCTAACCTACTTTTCAACAGTAACCCACAATTAAAAATTATGATTTAAAATCAAAACTCTTTACACACACACACCCGCACGCACGCACACACACACACACACACACAGACAAGTGCCCAGAGCGTGTGTGTGTGTGTGTGCGCGTGCGTGCGTGTGTGTGTGTGTGTGTGCGTGCGTGCGTGCGCGTGTGTGTGTGTGTGTGTGTGTGTGCTGGAGAACAGCTGTGCCCTCTCTCTGTGGCATGCTGCCATTAACAGTTCTATAATCTATCAGACAAGAGGGGACACAGGGGACCAATCAATAGAGGCCTGCAAGTTCAATTAACACCCAACCCTCCCCCTGCCATCCCCTAAAGAGGTCCTAAATCTCACCCCTCTGGAGACACAGGGAGAGAGGGCAGGGGGGAAAGAGGCGAAGAGAGAAGAGAAAAGAGGAGAGGGGAGAGGAGAGGAGAGGGTAGAGTGGAGAGAGAAGGGGAGGGAAGAGGGGAAGAGGGGAGGGAAGAGAGGAGAGAAGGAGAGGATAGGGGAGAGGGGAGAGAGAAGGGGAGGGAAGAGGGGAAGAGGGGAGTGCCCTTTAAGCTCATCACTAAGCTCAGGGCCTGGAACTGAAACCTATTTTATTATATACCAGTATTGATGTAGGAACTGGTTTGGGTTTTTAGTTTACCTTCTATAACAGTATTTTAAGGTTTGTTTTGTAAATGTGATGTGAAACTCACACCAAGCCCTGCCCCCTTCCACACCAAGCCCTGCCCCCTTCCACACCAACCCCACCCCTCCCTCGCCAAGCCCTGCCCCCTTCCACACCAAGCCCCACCCCCTCCATCACCAAGCCCCCTTCCACACCAAGCCCCACCCCCTCCATCACCAAGCCCCCTTCCACACCAAGCCCCACCCCTCCATCACCAAGCCCCCTTCCACACCAAGCCCCACCCCTCCCTCGCCAAGCCCTGCCCCCTTCCACACCAAGCCCCACCCCTCCATCACCAAGCCCCCTTCCACACCAAGCCCCACCCCTCCATCACCAAGCCCCCTTCCACACCAAGCCCCACCCCTCCATCACCAAGCCCCCTTCCACACCAAGCCCCACCCCTCCCTCGCCAAGCCCTGCCCCCTGTCACTCAAGGAATGAACACGAAGTCACAATCACTTTCTTGCTGTTCAGTCAGATAGACGCAGGGAGATGTTGGTAACAATTGTGCTGCTTGTGTATTTTACTGTTTGCTAGTTTGTCTTTTCTTAGCAAGTTCAAGCTAAAATAAATTGTATTAGCCGCTAATGCTAATTGATACTTAGCTGGCTAGCTAGCTTGCTAAATGTACTAAGAGTCAGAGCAAACGTAGCTAGCTAACACAGCCTGATACCAGTGCTGATGTAGGCTTAGATAACCAGGTTGTTTGTGAAACGGTATCTTCTAGATCAGAGAGGAATAGGCAAAGCATGAATATTTTAGCTAGCTAGCTGCATGAGGTCAGAAAACATGTAATGTAACATCTAATTAGGTTCCCCTGGAAACACTGACCAACATTCTTTTTCATACCCTGTCAATAATTCCTCCCTGGCTTACTAATTCGTTGTCATGTCAAACAACAATGTATTCAAGGTACTGCCCACTATATTCTAACTATAAAATTATATGAATCATTCTATTTCCATGATTCAAACAGTTTACCAATTAATTAGGCCTAGATTTATTGGCCATATCATCCAGCTCTGTGGGGCAATATGCTTGTGTTTCTACAAACACAAGCATATTGCTAGGTATTACTGTTGTAGCTACAAACACAAGCATATTGCTAGGTATTACTGTTGGAGCTACAAACACAAGCATATTGCTAGGTATTATTGTTGTAGCTACAAACACAAGCATTTCACTGCACCTGCGATAACATCTGCAAATCTGTGTAGGTGACCAATAAACTTTGATGTGATTTGAGCTAGGGAGAGAGGTGGAGTGGAGGCCAAAGAGAGAGGAGGAGAGGAGGCCAGAGAGATAGAGGATGAGAGGAGCTCAGAGAGAGAGAGGAGGAGAGGAGGCCAGAGAGAGAGAAGAGGAGAGGAGCTCAGAGAGAGAGGAGGAGAGGAGGCCAGAGAGAGAGAAGAGGAGAGGCCAGAGAGAGAGAAGAGGAGAGGCCAGAGAGAGAGGAGGAGAGGAGGCCAGAGAGAGAGAGAAGAGGAGAGGAGGAGAGGAGGCCAGAGAGAGAGGTGTGGAGGCCAGTGAGAGAGGAGGAGAGGAGGCCAGAGAGAGAGATGAGGCCAGAGAGAGGAGGAGAGGAGGCCAGAGTGAGAGGAGGAGAGGAGGCCAGAGAGAGAGAGGAGAGGAGACCAGAGAGAGAGGGGAGGAGAGGAGGCCAGAGAGAGAGAGGAGGAGAGGAGGCCAGAAGTAGAGAGAAGGAGAGGAGGCCAGAGAGAGAGGGGAGGAGAGGAGGCCAGAGAGAGAGGGGAGGAGAGGAGGCCAGAGAGAGATAGGAGTAAAGGAGGCTAGAGAGAGGAGGAAAGGAGGCCAGAGAGAGAGAGGAGGAGAGGAGGCCAGAGTGAGAGAGGAAGAGAGGAGGCCAGAGAGAGAGAGGAGAGGAAGCCTATTATTAGTATTAGTATTAGTAGTATTATTAGTAGTCTTAGTATTAGTAATAGTAGTATTAGTATTATAATTATTATTAGTATTATTATTATTAGTATTATTAGTATTAGTATTATTAGTATTATTAGTATTGTTAGTAGTAGTATTAGTGTTATTAGTATTCATATTAGCGTTATTAGTATTCATATTAGCATTATTAGTATCAGTATTAGTAGTAGTATTAGTATTATTAGTATTACCGGTATTAGTATTATTAGTATTAGTAGAATTAGTATTAGTAGTATTATTAGTAGTATTAGTACTAATAGTAGTATTAGTATTATTAGTATTAGTGGTATTATTAGTATTAGTATTATTCGTTTTAGTGGAATTAGTATTAGTAGTATTATTAGTGGTAGTATTAGTAGTATCAGTATTAGTAGTAGTATTATTATTATTATTATTATTATTATTATTATTAATATTATTAGTATTGGTATTATTAGTATTAGTAGTATTGTTAGTAGTAGTATTAGTGTTATTAGTATCCATATTAGTGTTATTAGTATCAGTATTAGTAGTATTAGTAGTATTATTAGTATTAGTATTATTAGTAGAATTAGTATTAGTAATATTAGTAGTAGTATTATTAGTAGTATTAGTGTTAGTAGCAGTATTAGTATTAGTATTATTAGTATTAGCAGTATTATTATTATTAGTATTAGCATTATTAGAATTGTTATTATTATTAGTAGTAGTAGTATTATTAGTATTATTAGTATCAGTATTAGTAGTATTAGTAGAATTAGTATTAGTAGTATTAGTATTATTAGTATCAGTATTATCAGTATTAGTAGTATTAGTATTAGCATTATTAGAATTATTATTATTATTATTAGTAGTAGTAGTAGTAGTAGTATTAGTATTATTAGTATCAGTATTAGTAGTATTAGTATTAGTAGTATTAGTATTAGTAGTATTAGTATTATTATTAATCATCCCAGTTTCTGTGTTTGTGTGAAACTCTGAATCCCAGGTGTTTATTAATGACTCACATGTTCTCTCAGTTAATCCCCTGCTGAACTGGCCCTGACATCCTTGTTGTTCACAAGGATGTCACACACCCAGACACACACACACACACACACACACACACACGCACGCACGCACGCACGCACACACACACACACACACACCCAGACACACACACACACGCGCACACACACACGCGCACACACACACACACACACACACACACACACACACACACACACAAGGACACGCAGACACACACACACACACAAGCATGCACACACGCACACGCACCCACCCACCCACACACACACACAGACACACAGACTGCTTACCCTTGTTTTTGGAAAAAGGATCACAGTAAATAGTGTGATTACATGGTGTTTAAGGTCATTTGCTCTGTTTCATATTGAGGTAAAACTATACAGCTGCAACTCCAAACAACAAAAACTGATCTGACTGACTGACTGACTGACTGACAGACTGACCTGACTGACCTGACTGACTGACTGACTGACTGACCTGATTGACTGATCTGACTGACTGACTGACTGACTGACTGACTGACCTGACTGACTGACTGAACTGACTGACTGACCTGACTGACTGACCTGACTGACCTGACTGACTGACTGACCTGACTGACTGACTGACTGACTGACAGACAGACAGACTGACCTGACTGACTGACTGATCTGACTGACTGACTGATCTGACTGACTGACTGACTGACCTGACTGACTGACTGACTGATTGACCTGACTGACTGACTGACTGACTGACTGACTGACTGACTGACTGACTGACCTGACTGACCTGACTGACTGACTGACTGATTGATTGATCTGACTGACCTGACTGACTGACCTGACTGACTGACTGACTGACTGACTGATTGATTGATCTGACTGACCTGACTGACTGACCTGACTGACTGACTGACTGACTGACTGACTGACCTGACTGACTGACCTGACTGACTGACTGACCTGACTGACTGAGCTGACTAGAACCAAAGACAAGACAAACCCCAAACAAGTTAACAAGGTGCAAACTAACAGATAAAACACGTAAGGTCTGGAGACAGCAGGAGCGGTAGAGATACTCTCAATGATCGGTTATGAAAAGCCAACTGACATTTACTCCTGAGTTGCTGACCTGTTGCACCCTCGACAACTCGTGTGATTATTATTATCTGACCCTGCTGGTCGTCTATGAACATTTGAACATCTTGGCCATGTTCTGTTATAATCTCCACCCGGCACAGCCAGAAGAGGACTGGCCACCCCTCATAGCCTGGTTCCTCTCTATCCGGCACAGCCAGAAGAGCACTGGCCACCCCTCATAGCCTGGTTCCTCTCTACCCGGCACAGCCAGAAGAGGACTGGCCACCCATCATAGCCTGGTTCCTCTCTACCCGGCACAGCCAGAAGAGGACTGGCCACCCCTCATCGCCTGGTTCCTCTCTACCCGGCACAGCCAGAAGAGGACTGGCCACCCCTCATAGCCTGGTTCCTCTCTACCCGGCACAGCCAGAAGAGGACTGGCCACCCCTCATCGCCTGGTTCCTCTCTACCCGGCACAGCCAGAAGAGGACTGGCCACCCCTCATAGCCTGGTTCCTCTCTACCCGGCACAGCCAGAAGAGGACTGGCCACCCCTCATCGCCTGGTTCCTCTCTACCCGGCACAGCCAGAAGAGGACTGGCCACCCCTCATAGCCTGGTTCCTCTCTAGGTTTCTTCCTAGGTTTTGGCCTTCTTCCTAGCCACCGTGCTTCTACACCTGTATTGCTTCCTGTTTGGGGTTTTAGGCTGGGTTTCTGTACAGCACTTTGTGACATCAGCTGATGTAAGAAGGGCTTTATAAATACATTTGATTGATTGATAACAGTACTGAATGTAGTCACTCAATAGAGTACTGAAAGTAGTCACTCATAACAGTACTGAATGTAGTCACTCATAGCAGTACTGAATGTAGTCACTCATAACAATACTGAATGTAGTCACTCATAACAGTACTGAATGTAGTCACTCATAACAGTACTGAATGTAGTCACTCATAACAGTACTGAATGTAGTCACTCATAACAGTACTGAATGTAGTCACTCATAACAGTACTGAATGTAGTCACTCATAACAATACTGAATGTAGTCACTCATAACAGTACTGAATGTAGTCACTCATAACAGTACTGAATGTAGTCACTCAATACAGTACTGAATGTAGTCACTCATAACAGTACTGAATGTAGTCACTCAATAGAGTACTGAATGTAGTCACTCATAGCAGTACTGAATGTAGTCACTCAATACAGTACTGAATGTAGTCACTCAATACAGTACTGAATGTAGTCAGTCAATACAGTACTGAATGTAGTCACTCATAACAGTACTGAATGTAGTCACTCAATAGAGTACTGAATGCAGTCACTCATAACAATATTGAATGTACTCATAATAATATAATGGAAGCATATCACAGAAATGTGTTAAAATAAGAATCTCCCTATCTCTCTACTATCTACTATGTACCATCTACTAACATGTATTCAACTCTACCTCCCTATCTCGCTGTCTCTCTATCTACCTAACCTGTATTAAACCCTATCTCTCTGTCTCTCTACTATCTAGCTAACATGTATTCAACCCTATCTCTCTGTCTCTCTACTATCTAGCTAACATGTATTCAACCCTACCTCCCTGTCTCTCTACTATCTACCTAACATGTATTCAACCCTATCTCTCTGTCTCTCTACTATCTACCTAACATGTATTCAAACCTATCTCTCTGTCTCTCTACTATCTACCTAACATGTATTCAAACCCTATCTCTTTGTCTCTCTACTATCTACCTAACATGTATTCAAACCTATCTCTCTGTCTCTCTACTATCTACCTAACATGTATTCAAACCTATCTCTCTGTCTCTCTACTATCTACCTAACATGTATTCAAACCCTATCTCTTTGTCTCTCTACTATCTACCTAACATGTATTCAACCCTATCTCTCTGTCTCTCTACTATCTACCTAACATGTATTCAAACCTATCTCCCTGTCTCTCTACTATCTACCTAACATGTATTCAAACCTATCTCCCTGTCTCTCTACTATCTACCTAACATGTATTCAACCCTATTTATTTGTCGTACTACTATCTACCTAACATGTATTCAACCCTATCTCTTTGTCGTTCTACTATCTAGTTAACATGTATTCAACCCTATCTCTTTGTCGTTCTACTATCTAGTTAACATGTATTCTGGCCTGTGGAAAACAGTCATTAGGTGAGGAGTGTGTTTAGGTCAGGCACAGTAGTGGCCGCTGATTGGCTGAATACCCGGGAAGCAAAATGGTTGGAGTTGTCAACAAAGCAGAATGACAGAAATATGATGCCAAGTTTTCCAACTACCGGTAGTTTCTTTGAGAAGATGTATAAAACAATTTGCGCATTTGAACAACAGTATAAATACACCGAATCACCACTGCTGCACATGCTGCCACTGTTTTCAACGGATAAGATGATACTATTTACACCGAGGAGTCAGAACTAACGAGTGCCCTACGGAGAACGCAACAAGCAGCATGCAGATGCAATAAGTGAAATCACATTATCTAACTAATACTGAAGTCGTGCACAATTATCAAGTTTCTTTTTAGGTTTACGTTACACATTCATTGTCAGTTAGAGACACAATAGGACAACAAAAGCATAATCAGTGCTCTAACTCCCCCTTGTGGTGGTCTGGAGAAATGAAGAAGTGACGCAGGGTACCGTACTAAACCATAAATTACCTCTTAAGTACCGCAGCATAATCACTAAACTTTTAGCGGAAGTAACCACAGTAGGCAACGTAATGTCGCTAAGCACGATGCACAAGCCACTTAACTTTTATTATGAAATAACTTAATATTGCCGAGTTCGTCAGATATTAGTTTAAAAAGACTTGAAATTGTCATGGGAGCTAGCTAGAAAGTTACCAGCTAGCAATATCTAGCTGCTTATCAAAGGTAGATAACTGCTTTATTTGAACCCCCCCCCAAAAAAGGTACCAAATTATTTCTACATTTTTCAAAAAATTACTGTAGCTGGCTAATTCATTTGATACACCCAGTTTTTTTGGTCCTACCAGAAGGTTCTAGCTAGTGTATCCCTCTGTCCTTGGACTCTGGTTGGATGTCCGGTTTATCAGATCCCAGGCTTTTTTACAAGTTAATTACAACTAGCTTTTTTGCTTTAGCGCCATCTGTACCCGATAGAGTAGCTCCAGTCTCACGTGTGGAAGTAAGCCGTCTGGAGCAGGAGACTCAGTAAGAGGGAGACTAGAAGTTCTGACTGAACGAACCCACATTTCAGCGTCCCAGTATGGTCCATTTACTTAGTGGTGTTATAATTTATGCTATGAAATCCTGCGATTTCATTGGGCCAGTTCCCCCTCGAAGCAAATAGCTGGTAAAGCAATCCAGGCAATGCTCACATGACCTGTGCACCCACGGAAGCGGAGCTGCCTGGCAGTCACTGAGGGGCAGAGCGGTAAGTATCTCAACAGCTTGTTTTGAACAATATATTATTTTTTTTTACAGAAAAATGTACACATTTACCATACTTTTATGAGCATTTAAAACATAATCCATGAATGTTATAATATAGATATTTTCTTTTACCAATCACCAGTGGGGCCCCACCCCTAATGCCCTAATGGGGGGGCCACCGTTGGTCAGGTACAACACAGTGACCATGGTTGAGTCATCCTATCACTGTTTCCTGCTACAGGGGGATATCTCTTCTAAGAAACCAGAGATCACACACACACACACACACACACACACGCACACACACACACACACACACACACACACACACACACACACACACACACACACGCACACACGCACACACACACATTCTGTACCTCTCCTCCTGAATGCTTCATATGTCGACCTTGAGCTTTGGCCTATCTCTCACCTGGCGGATAGCATGTGCGTGAGTTTGTGTATCTGTGTGTGATGTGTGTGCAGTGTGTGATGTGTAATGTGCAGTGTGTGTGCAGTGTGTGTGCAGTGTGTGTGCAGTGCAAGCGAGACAATAACATCTGAAACCTGAACCTATCGCCAGGTGTACGGGAACAGAGAGGAGAAGGAGGTGGATGGGGAGGGGGAAGAGAGGAGGAGAGGGGAAGAGAGAGGGAGGGAAGGGAGGGAGGAGACAGAGTATGAGAGGGGGACAGGCACGAGGGAGACAGGGAGGGAAGAGAGAGAGGGAGGGGGGAGAGAAAGGGAAAGAAGGGGAGGGAGGAGAGAGAGGGAGAGGAGGGAAGGAGAGAGGGAGAGAGGGAGGGGATGAGACGGGAAGGGAGAGGGATGGGAGGGAGGGATGGTAAATCCATAAATGAATGCTGGACATCTGCTCAGCAACATGAAAGATTATCGGAACACAGACCTGAGGTGTGTGTGCCCCTGTGCGTTACCCCTCCCCACCCCCACCCCCACCCCTCACACACAACCAAAACACACACACCCAACCGTAACCCCAATCACCATGCAAATGCCAGGGATACAGAACAAGGGCATGTTTCTTGAGATGCAAAGTGTGTGACGTGTGTGTGTGTGCGTGTGTGTGTGTGTGTGCGTGCGTGTGTGTGTGTGTGTGTGTGTGTGTGTGTGTGTGTGTGTGTGTGTTGTGTTGTGTTGTGTTGTGTAGCCATGTGATGA
>NC_059442.1:6945522-6948022 GCF_905237065.1 Salmo salar
ACTCTGAATCTCCTCAGCAGCTGGAGAGATAGTGCCATTCAATACTCTGAATCTCCTCAGTACCTGGAGAGATAGTGCCATTCAATACTCTGAATCTCCTCAGCAGCTGGAGAGATAGTGCCATTCAATACTCTGAATCTCCTCAGCAGCTGGAGAGATAGTGCCATTCAATACTCTGAATCTCCTCAGCAGCTGGAGAGATAGTGCCATTCAATACTCTGAATCTCCTCAGCAGCTGGAGAGATAGTGCCATTCAATACTCTGAATCTCCTCAGCAGCTGGAGAGATAGTGCCATTCAATACTCTGAATCTCCTCAGCAGCTGGAGAGATAGTGCCATTCAATACTCTGAATCTCCTCAGCACCTGGAGAGATAGTGCCATTCAATACTCTGAATCTCCTCAGCAGCTGGAGAGATAGTGCCATTCAATACGCTGAATCTCCTCAGCAGCTGGAGAGATAGTGCCATTCAATACTCTGAATCTCCTCAGCAGCTGGAGAGATAGTGCCATTCAATACTCTGAATCTCCTCAGCACCTGGAGAGATGGTGCCATTCAATACGCTGAATCTCCTCAGCACCTGGAGAGATAGTGCCATTCAATACGCTGAATCTCCTCAGTACCTGGAGAGATAGTGCCATTCAATACTCTGAATCTCCTCAGTACCTGGAGAGATAGTGCCATTCAATACTCTGAATCTCCTCAGCACCTGGAGAGATAGTGCCATTCAATACTCTGAATCTCCTCACCAGCTGGAGAGATAGTGCCATTCAATACTCTGAATCTCCTCAGCAGCTGGAGAGATAGTGCCATTCAATACTCTGAATCTCCTCAGTACCTGGAGAGATAGTGCCATTCAATACTCTGAATCTCCTCAGTACCTGGAGAGGTAGTGCCATTCAATACTCTGAATCTCCTCAGCAGCTGGAGAGATAGTGCCATTCAATACTCTGAATCTCCTCAGCAGCTGGAGAGATAGTGCCATTCAATACTCTGAATCTCCTCAGCAGCTGGAGAGATAGTGCCATTCAATACACTGAATCTCCTCAGTACCTGGAGAGATAGTGCCATTCAATACGCTGAATCTCCTCAGTACCTGGAGAGATAGTGCCATTCAATACTCTGAATCTCCTCAGTACCTGGAGAAATAGTGCCATTCAATACTCTGAATCTCCTCAGTACCTGGAGAGATAGTGCCATTCAATACTCTGAATCTCCTCAGTACCTGGAGAGATAGTGCCATTCAATACGCTGAATCTCCTCAGTACCTGGAGAGATAGTGCCATTCAAAACGCTGAATCTCCTCAGTACCTGGAGAGATAGTGCCATTCAATACGCTGAATCTCCTCAGTACCTGGAGAGATAGTGCCATTCAATACGCTGAATCTCCTCAGTACCTGGAGAGATAGTGCCATTCAATACTCTGAATCTCCTCAGCAGCTGGAGAGATAGTGCCATTCAATACTCTGAATCTCCTCAGTACCTGGAGAGATAGTGCCATTCAATACTCTGAATCTCCTCAGTACCTGGAGAGATAGTGCCATTCAATACGCTGAATCTCCTCAGTACCTGGAGAGATAGTGCCATTCAATACGCTGAATCTCCTCAGTACCTGGAGAGATAGTGCCATTCAATACTCTGAATCTCCTCAGTACCTGGAGAGATAGTGCCATTCAATACTCTGAATCTCCTCAGTACCTGGAGAGATAGTGCCATTCAATATGCTGAATCTCCTCAGTACCTGGAGAGATAGTGCCATTCAATACGCTGAATCTCCTCAGTACCTGGAGAGATAGTGCCATTCAATACGCTGAATCTCCTCAGTACCTGGAGAGATAGTGCCATTCAATACGCTGAATCTCCTCAGTACCTGGAGAGATAGTGCCATTCAATACTCTGAATCTCCTCAGCACCTGGAGAGATAGTGCCATTCAATACTCTGAATCTCCTCAGTACCTGGAGAGATAGTGCCATTCAATACGCTGAATCTCCTCAGTACCTGGAGAGATAGTGCCATTCAATATGCTGAATCTCCTCAGTACCTGGAGAGATAGTGCCATTCAATACTCTGAATCTCCTCAGCAGCTGGAGAGATAGTGCCATTCAATACTCTGAATCTCCTCAGCAGCTGGAGAGATAGTGCCATTCAATACTCTGAATCTCCTCAGCAGCTGGAGAGATAGTGCCATTCAATACTCTGAATCTCCTCAGTACCTGGAGAGATAGTGCCATTCAATACTCTGAATCTCCTCAGTACCTGGAGAGATAGTGCCATTCAATACTCTGAATCTCCTCAGTACCTGGAGAGATAGTGCCATTCAATATGCTGAATCTCCTCAGTACCTGGAGAGATAGTGCCATTCAATATGCTGAATCTCCTCAGTACCTGGAGAGATAGTGCCATTCAATACGCTGAATCTCCTCAGTACCTGGAGAGATAGTGCCATTCAATACGCTGAATCTCCTCAGTACCTGGAGAGATAGTGCCATTCAATACTCTG